>NC_052485.1:18343181-18403497 GCF_009730915.1 Dioscorea cayenensis subsp. rotundata | reverse complement strand
CATAGGATTATGATTTTGATTTAAAAATAGTGGGCAGTGTAAAAGAAAACTAGGTTAGAATTTTAATTTAAAATGAGACCATTCAAAAAGAAACCTTGGGATACAATCGATTGAAAAATATGAGACATTGAAAAATGGGATTATTGTTCATTCAAACATAGCGGATATTTCCGAGAAAACACTAAATTAGTGTTTTGATTACAAAATATGAGGCATTCAAAGAAACATAAATTTAGGGTTTAGGTTAGCGATATGAGCACTACAAGAAAACAAAAGTGATGGGGCGGGAAAATTCACCATCAGCGATGGGTAAAATTCCGTTGAATGACAGCAATGCTGGACTGATCCGGGTTGGAGATTTAAGTAAACCAAAACAGGTGGCTAATGCCGTTCCATTGTAAAATTCCATTGGTGGTGATGTCACCAACAAGGCTGCGATCACTAAAGCTATTGTTGTTACCAGCAATTCAGATCTACTTGGTGATCTTTATTCTGTGGCAAAATTCACTCACTAAAGTTTTTATTACCAGCAGATTCAAGTCTCTAAAGTTTTATTAACAGAAATTCCAGGTCTTTGATTGTCTTTATCATGTGATTCCATCCACGAAGTTTCATTACCAACCGGTCCGTGTTTTGATGGTCACTTTCTCCTCAAAATTGATCCTAAAGTTTTATTACCAACAAAAGTTGTCGGTGACAATCTTTATCCTGCTTGGGAATTAGATCCTTGAGAGAGTTTCTAAATTGCAGCAGGGATTCATCACTAAGGGGTCATTTGATACTAAAAGAAATTCAAGTCCTCGATGGTATTTGTAGTATTATTATTGAAATACATTACATTGGCCTGATGATATTTTATTATTATTATTATTATTATTATTTTGTTTCATTCCATTACATGTAATTAAACTATTTCACAAACTCTATATAATGCAAACAAATCGTTTGTTATAACAATAAACAAGGATCAATAATATTCAAACTAAATAGTTCAATCTTTCATCATGTTTTGAAGCATGTTCATACATAATCAAAACACAGATCAAGCGTAATATGTCAATTAAACTCTAGTTATAAGCTCACTAAATTCTATAAATCACTCTCATCATTCAATCTTCATCGTGGTCATATCTTCTTCTTGGCCTCTAACGATTAAGCAGGTTGAAAAATTAAGTGACGAGGAAACATACGGTTTCCATGGTATTTGCATTGTGCAAACCTACAATACAAAAGTCATCTGAATACAAATCTCTACTGATGATTAGCTGCATATAGACAACCGCAGGATGACCTAGAAGTTGTCTACAGCACGGTTTCTCTAAGACAAACAATATCGCTCTACAGCCACATACCTTAATAATTTTCTTTTTGTTCAACATTCAAGTATTCTCATGTGAGGCCAATTTCAACATTTGATATCTAAAGGGCTAATTTTAATTAGCAAGGGAGTAGTGCATGATTATTTTCACTTTTCCCAAAACATCTTCAAGCTTTCCCCAACTAATCACACCCTTTGTGCTAAAGAGTCTCTTTGCAACTTGCTGATGCAATTTAAATTTTTAATGCATCTGAGACAAAAAGAAACAAAAATCACGTATAATATTTGGTGAAGCTAAAGGAATATGACCACTAGTAGCTAGTCCTCATTTACAATGAAAACGAAGAAACTATAATTCCTTTTGGGAGTGATTGATGTTTAGATTTATATGGTATATGATCGCATGCCATTGGAACTAAAAATAACAATGGAGCTTACACAAATAATGATCATGTCTTTGATGTGCAGCCAGAGTTCCTTTGATAATGCTATCTCCGACCAATACATCATAAAGAAGGGTAGTTAATCCATATATATATACATGTAACTTTAAACATAGATTATAGTTAAAGAAGACCATCACCGGAAAGCATAATAAAATAAAAAGGAGAGTTACCCACAAGGATATAGCATACAAAATCATTAAACTCTTTATATAGGAATAATGCACAAATAATAGTGTAATCAAACTTTTGGAGTAAATCTACTCATATAACTTACATCATAGCACATTCAATAATGCCATCATCGGTGTGTAGTACATGCATTAGGGGCCCAGATTCAAAAAGCATCACAGCCATCATAAGACCAGAACGAAGGGAACAACATGATTTATTAAAAGCATAAGAATAATGAGGTAGGTTATTTTAACAAAACCTACAGTATCAATGACACTTCAACTAAGCATTTCATATAAAACACATCACAATCAAGAATTGAGAAGTTACTCAATGATTCTAATATCGCTAACTTTTGCGTAGACATATCAGCATACTTGAATATAATCTATTCTATATGGTGGCGGCGGTGTGAGCGAGGAAGTGCTATAACACTAGCTACAAACAAAAGAATAACCAAGATTATGGCATTAGCAGGGGTATTGAATCTTGATGAGGTTAACCAATTGACATCCATTACGAGGATGAATAATGAGTCTCTAATTAGCAAAATGTAATGGTCATTTAAGGATCAATAGAATCCTAAACACTAACCACTTATGAATCGCGGTTTGTTTTGAGGTTTCCCAACTCAGATAACCCCTTCCTCATGTGAAACACGCGGAAAGGGACAGCGGTAAAAAGAATTGAAAAATTCACACTATCTCCCCATACATTTTAAAGCACTAAGGTGAACAATTCAATAAGGTGAACAATTGAATTCTTTGCAATCAAAACGAATATATAATAAAATAGAACCTCTAGTTTCAAAACAAACCTAATAACCATGATCGACAAGAAATGAAAATAATCAACACACTGCGTCCATAACTTGGAAGCTTCTTCAAGCCTTCATCCATCCTCGTAATCTTGCATCGAACATCTCCATCACATCAAAAATTGCCTAAACTACCACAATAAACAAATCATACCGCACATGGACCCCCTAAAATCATATTGAGATTAGGGAGTCGAAAGCAAGCTGATTGTTGGCAAGATTAGTGTAGGTGCGGAAGGGCAGCGCCGCACCACACTCCATTAACAAAGCGTCGAGGTTCCGAGACCGAGGCCAAAATCTGTGAGAAATTGGTACTCTTCTCGAGCAAAGGCCAAATCAATCCATCGATGAGAGATCCTTGAAGAAAAAGAAGAAGAAGAAAAGAAGAAGAAGAAGAAGAAGAAGAAGAAGAAGAAGAAGAAGAAGAAGGAGAGAAAAAGTGAATGGAATGAGGAGGATTTGAAGAGGAGAAAAGTGGTGGTGGGGGTTGGGATCGGCAGCGATAAACAAATGCCCTATCATCATTGCGAGGCTCTACAGTGATGGAGATGATGATGTTAGTCTTGCCTCTCTCTATGGATGTTGGATAATGGAGTACTATGTTATGAGGTTTGACTAGGATCCGATTTGGGGAATTATTATTTTCGGGATCGGTTATTTAGTAGTAAACTATTTTATTTATTTATAATTAAAATTAATGAAAAGTCTATATGGATTTTTCTTATGTCTTTCCACACATGTTCATATTTTGTTGTTATTTTTAATAAATATGGACAACTAAATTTTGGCATTGGACTTGAGAGAAAAGCGAACTATTTTTGCCTTTCAGAAAAGAACAAGGCATTTTATTAAATAAGTGATTAAACTTATACTTATATATTACTCAATCTTGAACCAATGACCAAGCATCGGTTGCAGTAACGTTGAAAGATCAAGAAGAACAATATGAATACTAGGATTAGGACTCTCTTCTTCATACAAACATATACACACATATACATATTATACATGTATATATATATTCTGTTGTTAATAATCCAAAAACTCTATTGGTGATAATATTAAATTTCATAGGTGATAGTAAGAAATTCTGTTGGTGAAAATAAAAGAATTCCGTCGATAATAATAAACAATTCCGTTGGTGATAATACGAAATTCCGTTGGTGATAATACAACATTCCGTTGTTAATAGTCTAAATATTCCGTTGGTGATAATACAAAATTATGTTAGCAAAAGTGATAAATTCCGTTGGTGATAATACAACATTTCGTTGGTGATAGTACCAAATTCCATTGGTAATAATCCAAACATTCTGATGGTGATAGTAAACAATTCCGTTGGTAAAAGTACTCAATTCCGTTGGTGATAATATGAAATTCTGTTGGTAATAACACCAAATTCCGTTGGTAATAACCCAAAAATTCTGTTTGTAATAATATTAAATTCTGTTGGTGATAATCTAAGAATTCCATCAGTGATAATAAACAATTCCGTTGGTGATAGTCTAAATATTTCATTGATGATAATACAAAATTCCGTTGGTAAAAGTCATAAATTCCGTTGGTGATAATACAACATTCTGTTGATAATAGTACCAAATTCTGTTGGTGATAATTCAAGATTTTATTGCAAATATATTAAAAAATTTTCAAGCTTAGGATATTAACTTTCCCTCACTAATGTCATCGTAGGTTCAAAATCTTTCCCGTTGCATTTCCGTTACAAAATCCGTTAGTGATATTAACTTTCACCGCGGATAAAGTCCGTTAAATATTTACGTCTCACGATGCTCTGTGTACTAGTGGAGACATTACGAAAAGGAAACATATGATTATTATTTTGATTTGAAAATAAGCGGGCATTGCAGAAGACACTCAAAGATTGAGGTTTTACTGCCAAAATTAGGAAGAATTCCAAACAAAAAACCATAATGTTGGTGTTTTAGGTATATGACATTCTGAGAAAACATGCGTGTGTGATGTGAATCAGAAATTAGAAAACGTTCTAAAACACAAAAGACCAGGATTGCGTTTGATTCAAAATGCATGAGACATTCGTGCAGAAACAAAAAGAGAATGCTGGGGTTTTGATTCAAAACTATCAAAAATTGACGATACGAAAAAGAAACTCATAGCGAGTTTTGATTAAAAATAAATAGGACGACGGAGGAAAATAAATTTTGGGATTCGGGTTATGGATTCCAAAACTAGAAGGCATTCAAGAAGAAGAAATGATAGTGAGATTGTTTTTGGAGGCATCATTTTGAAAGGAAACCCATGGGATTAGGGTTTTGGTTGAAAGGATATGTAAAGGACATTAAAAGCAGGGATTGGGGTTTATGTTACAAAAGGAGACATTCTTAAACTATAGCAAAACTTATTGTTTTCATTCAAAACTAAAAAGTAGAAAACATTCCAAAAATAAAACATAAGATTATGGTTCAATTCAAAATTAAAGGCATTCGACGAAAACGCATGGGATTGGGGTTTTGTTCAAAGAAATAGGGGCATTTCAAAATAAAACACTAGAGTTTATGGTTTTGATTGAGAAACCAATAAAATAAAGGTGGAAATTAGAAAGAAAACATAGAATTAATGATTTGATTGAAAACTAGCTAGCGATGACAGTACAAAAGAAAACATTTGATTATGGGTTTTAAAATAAAAGATATGAGACGTTCCAGAAAAGAATACATAGGAGTAAAGACTTGTAATCAAAAGTGAGGAGACATTACCAAAAGAAAACAATGATTAATGTTTTGATTAAAAATAGAAGATATTCCCAAAACAAAAGATATGATTGGGTTTTTGGTAAAAATGAGACATTCTAAAAAGAAAACAGGATTAAGGTGTTGTTGATTCAAATCTATAGGAGATTCTGATAGGATTACAATCTATTTCGAAAATAAGTGACAATTTGGAAGAAAGAAAAGGATTCGATTTATTGACCGAAATAGTGCACATTTCACATGGGATTAGTATTTTGCGTTCAGTTGTAGCCGCGCGATGCGAGAAAGGAAAACATAAAGATTTGTTTTGATTGACTATAGAGACATTACTATAAGAAAACATAGGATTTGTGTGTTGGATTCAAAATAATGCAGAACTGTTTACTAAAGAAAGCAATAGGATTGAGGGCTTGGTCCAGCTCATCCCCATAGAATTATGGTTCTATAATTGAAAAATATGAGGCAGTATAAGAGTAAACATAGGGTTATTGCTTTGATTAAAAATAGCGTGACATTGCGATAAAGAAAACACATGATTATTGTTTTGATTAGATAGGAGATGTTCAGAAAACACCACATATTAGTAATAGTGGGAAGTTGAAAGAAATATGAGACATAAAAAGAAAAGCTATCGATTAAGTTTGATTGAAAAATAGGAAAGCATATAATAAGAAAACATAGGATAACGGTTTTGATTGAAAACAATAAACAAGCGGACATTTCTAAAAGGAAATATATGATTAATGTTTCGATTCAAAAATAGCAGACATTCCCAAAATAAAACATAAGATTAGGGTTTTTATTCAAAAATAGGAGGCATTCCTAAATAAAAACATAGGATTAAGATTTTAATTCAAAATAGAAAGCATTATGAAAATAAAACATAGGAGATATTACGAAAAGAAAACATACGATTATCAATTTTGAATAAAACAAAACCCTAACTTATGTTTTCTTTCCAAAATTGATAAATAGGAGACATTAATATAAAAAAAAATAGAATTAATGTTTTGTTTGCAAAATAGGTGACATTACAAAAAGAAAACATAGGATTATGGTTTTGATTAAAAAATAGGAGAGAGTCTGAAAAGAAAACATAGGATAAAGCTTTTGATTGAAAAATAGGGGACATTATTATTAGAAAACATAGGATTTGGGTTTTGATTCAAAAATAGTAGGCATTACGCATAGAAAAGATAGGATTAGGGCTTTGATCAAAATATAGTTGGCATTCCGAAAAGAAAACATAGGATTATTGTCATGATTGAAAAATCTGAGACATTCTGAAAATAAAACTTAGGATTAGGGTTTGGAATAAAAAAAATGGTACACATTCCGGAAAGGAAACATAAGGTTAGGGTTTTGATTGAAAAATAAAAGACATTATAATAAAAAAACAAAAGTTTAGGGTTTTGATTGAAAACCAAAAAATAAGGGATATTTCCAATAAAAAAAATAGGCTTAGTGTTACGATTTAAAAATAGCAAACATTCCAATAAGAAAACATATGATTGCAGTTTTGTTTAAAAAAGAGCAAGCATTCCGAAAAGAAAGGAGAAGATTAGGATTTTGATTGAAAAATAGGAGCTATTCAGAAAAGAAAAACAAATAACTAGGGCTACAGTTTTTATTCAAAACCGATAAATAACAAACTTAAATAAAAGAAAAAATAGTATTAGCGTTTTGATTGAAAAATGGGAGACATTGCAGAAAGAAAACATAGGATTAATGTTTTCATTCAAAAATAGTAGCCATTCTGAAGAAAAAAAACATATGATTATAGTTTCGATTGTAAAATAGGCAATATTACTACGAGAAAACATAGGATTATGGTTTTGATTAAAAAAGTAGTAGAGATTCTGAAAAGAAAAGAAAGAATTAGTGTTTTGATTGAAAAATGTGAGACATTTCGTAGACAAAACATAGGATTAGGGTTATGATTAAAAAATAGGTGACATTAGTATAAGATAACATAGGATTAAAGTTTTGATTAAAAACCATAAAATAGGTGACATTTCCAAATTAAAACGTAAGATTAGGTTTTTTATTAAAAAAAAAAAAAATATGACACATTCTGAAAAAAAAAACCATGGGATTAGTGTTTTGATTAAAAAATAACAGGCATTCTAAAAAGAAAAGAAAGGATTAGGTTTTTGATTCAAAAGTATGACACATTTTGAAAAGAAAACATAGGCTAAGATTTTGATTCAAAACTGATATATAGTAGACATTAAGAAAAGAAAACATAGGATTCGGAATTTGTTTGAAAGATAGGAGACATTCAAAAATAGAAAACAGTGGATTAGTGTTTTGATTCAAAAATAGTAGACATTCTGAAAAGAAATGAAAGGATTTGGGGTTTGATTCAAAAATAGGAGACATTCAAAAAAGAAATCAAATGATTAAGGTTTTGTTTAAAAATTGAAAAATAGGACACATTTCGAAAGGAAAATATAGAATTATGGTTTTAATTAAATATAGTAGACATTCCATTAAGAAAAAAAGTATTAGGTTTTTGATTGAAAAATAGGAGACATTATGAAAAAAAATAGGTTAGAGTTTTGATACAAAAATGATATATAGGAGATATTAAGAAAACAAAACAAAGGATTCGGGTCTTGATTGAAAGAAAACATAAGATTAGGGTTTTGATTGAAAAATAGGAGATATTACAAAAAGAAAACATATGGATTAGGGTTTCGATTTAATATAGTAGACATTCTAATATAGTATCCATTCAAAAAGAAAACATAGAATTTGCGGACAATAGTAAATCCTATGTTTTCTTCTTGAAATAGTTGAAAAAGAAAACCATAGGATTAGGTTTTTTATTTAAAAATAGTAGCCATTCTGAAAAGAAATCATAGGATTAGGGTTTTAATTGAAAAATAGGAGACATTACTATTAGAAAAAACATAGAATTATGGTTTTGAATGAAAAATATTACGCATTCTGAAAGTTAAACATAGGATTAGGGTATTGATTCCTAAATAGTAGACATTCTCGAAAAAAAACGGAAGAAAGGATTAGGTTTTTATTGAAAAATAGGAGAAATTCCTAAAAGAGAACATAATGTATGGTTTTTATTGAAAACTGATAATTAGGAGACAATTAGAAAAGAAAACATAGGATTTTGTATTGATTAAAAGATACGAGACATTCCGAAAGGAAAACATAGGATTGGGGTTTTGATTTAAAAATAATAGACATTGCAAAAGGAAAGATATGATTGGTGGTTTGATTCAAAAATAGGATACATTCCAAAAAAATGAAGGATTAGGGTTTTAAGTCAAAACTGAAAAATAGAATACATTTTGAAAAGAAAACAATTGATTAGTGTTTTGATTAAAAAATAGCAGACATATCGAAAAGAAAGAAAGGAAAAGTTTTTCGATTGAAAAATTGGAGATATTCTGAAAAGTAAAACAAAGGTTATGGCTTTGAATCAAAACTAATAAATAGGAGACAATATGAAAAGAAATCATAAGATTCGGGGTTTGATTGAAAGATAGAAGACATTTGAAAAATGAAATGTAGGATTAGAGTTTCAATTCCAAATAGTAAGAATTCCAAAAAGAAAACATAGGATTAGAGTTTTTATTGAAAAATATGAGACATTACTATAACAAAACATAGGATTGTGGTTTTGTTTATAAAATAGCTAACATTCTAAAAAGAAAACAAAGGATTAAATTTTTTATTAAGAAATAGGTTACATTCTGAAAAGAAGACATAGGTTGGGGTTTTGAATAAAAACTGAGAAATATGAGGCATTAAGAAAAGAAAACATGTTTTTCGGGTTTTAATTGAAAGATAGTAGACATTCCGAAAATAAAATATACGATTAGGGTTTTGATTGAAAAATAGTAGACATTCTGAAAAAAAAAAAGGAAAGAATTAGTGTTTTGATTAAAAAAAGAGAGACATTAAAAAAACATAGGATTAGGGTTTTGATGTGAAAATGAAAAATAGGACAGATTTTGAAAAGAAACAATTGGATTTGTTTTTGATTTCAAATATAGCAGACAATCTGAAAGGAAAAAGAAAGGATTATATTTTTTATTGAAAAATATGAAACATTCAAAATAGAAAACATAAGTTTTGAATTTTGATTCAAAACTAGTAAACAGGAGACATTAAGAAAAGGAAAAAAAGGATTCCAGTTTTGATTCAAAGATAGGAGACATTCTGAAAATAAAACATAGGATTAGGGTTCTGATTGAAAATAATAGTCATTCAAATAAGAAAACATTGGAAAACATAGGATTAGCGGTTTGATTGAAAGATAAGAGACATTTTAGAAATATAATATAGGATTAGGATGTTGATTTAAAATTGAAAAGTAGGGGACACTTCCAAAACAAATGATAGGATTAGTGTTTTTGATTAGGAACCATTTCAAAAACATAGTATTACCATTTTGATTCAAATATAGGAGGCATTCCGAAAAGGGAATATTGGATTAAGGTTTTTATTAAAAAAAAGAGAGACATTGTTATAAGAAAACATAGGATTAGGATTTTGATTAAAAAATAGTAGACATCCCGAAAAGAAAACATAGAATTAGGGGTTTGATTGAAAAATTGGAGGCATTCCGAAAAGAAAATATCAGATTAAGGTTTTGATTGAAAAATATGAGATATTCCGAAATGAAAAAATTGGATTATGGTTTGATTAAAAATTAGCAGACATTCCGAAAATAAAAAAATAAGATTAGAGTTTTGATTTACGAAAATGAGACATTCCAAAAAGAAAACAAAGTATTATGGTTTTGATTTGAAATTCAAAAATAGGACATATTTCAAAATGAAAACATACTACTAGAGTTTTGTTTAAAAAATGGCAGACATTCCGAAAAGAAAAAGAAATGAATAGGTTTTTGACTGAATAAAAAGGACAGTTTCAAAAAGAAAAACATAGGATTAGGGTTATGATTAAAAAATAGCAGACATTCTGAAAACTAAATAGAGAATTAGGGTTTTGATTCAAAAATAGTAGACATTCCGAAAAGAAAAAAAATGCTTAGGTATTTGATTCAAAAATAGGAGCCATTCCAAAAAGAAAACAAAGGATTAAGGTTTTAATTTCAAAACTAGGAGACCCCTAAATAAGAAACATTAAGAAAAGAGAAGAAATTATTAGGGATTTAATTAAAAAATAGTAGAGATTAAGAAAAGAAAAATAAAGTATTACGGTTTTGATTGGAAAGTAGTAGCCATTTTGAAAAGAAAACATAGGCTGCTGGTTTTGATTGAAAATATGTGACATTACTATAAGAATAACAAAAATATAAGACACTCCCAAAAGAAACCACAAGATTAGGGTTTTGATTCAAAACTGAAAAACTAGGAGACATTAAAAACGAAAAAAAGTGGATTAGGGTTTTGTTTGAAAAATAGGAGACATTACTCTAGAAAAACCTAGCATTACGATTTTTATTCAAAAATAACAGGCACCCCTAAAAGAAAACATAAGATTAGGGTTTTGATTGAAAAACATTAGACATTACGAAAAGAAAACATAAGATGGTTGTTTTGATTCAAAACTAGCAGATATTACCTAAATAAAACATGAGATTAGGGTTTCATTAAAGAATAACTGGCATTCCCAAAAAAAATTAATAATAATAAGGATTACGGTTTTAATAATAAAATATGAGACATTATGGAAAATAGGAGACATTATGAAAAATAAAAGAAAACATACGATTAGAGGTTTCATTGAAAAATAGGAGACATTACTATAAAAAAAAATAATATTAGGGTTTTGATTAAAAAATAAAAAAATAGGGACATTTCCAAAAGAAAACATCCGAGTAGTGTCTTGATTAAAAAAATTGGTGCCATCATGAAAAATAAAACATAGGATTAAAGGTTTGATTGAAAAATATGAGACACTCCCAAAAGAAACAACAAGATAAGGGTTTTGATCCAAAATTGAAAAATAGGAGACATTAAGAGAAGAAAAAAAGGATTAGGGTTTTTGTTTGAACAATAGGAGACATTCCTCTAGGTAAACATAGGATTAGGATTTTGATTCATAAATAATATTCACCCCGAAAAAGAAAAATAGAAGATTAGCTTTTTGGTTGAAAAACATGAGACATTACAAAAAAGAAAACATAAGATGGTTGTTTTGATTGAAAAATAGCAGACATTCCCAAAACAAAACATGAGATTAGGGTTTTCATTAAAGAATAATATGCATTCCCGAAAAAAAATAAGGATTACGGTTTTAATTATAAAATATAAGGCATTATGAAAAGAAAACATATGATTTGTGTTTTCATTGAAAAATATAAGACATTTTGAAAAGAAAACCATAAGATTAGGTTTTGCTAAAAAAATAAGATACATTACTATAAGAAAACATAAAATTTGAGTTTTGATTAAAAACCGAAATATAGTAGACATTATGAAAGCAAATACAGGATTAGGGTTTTGATTCAAAAGTGGCTGACATTCACTAAAGAAAACATATGATTAGAGTTTTGATTAAAAAATAATAGCCACTATGAACACAAAACATAGGATTATGGTGTTGATTCAGAAATATGAGAAAATATGAAAAGAAAACATAGGATTATTATTGTGTTTCGAAAATAGCAGGCTTTCCCAAATGAAAACATAAAGTTAGGCTTTAGATTAAAAAATAGCAAGCATTCCAAAAAAAACCTTAGGATTCATGTTTTAATTAAAAAATCGAGGACATTCCGAGAGGAAAACATATGATTTGATTTTGATTGAAAATATGACACATTACTAAAATAAAACAAAAGATTAGGGCTTTGCTAGAAAAATAGGAGATATTCCGAAAAGAAAACCATGGATTAGGGTTTTGATTCAAACTGATACATAGGATCCATTAAGATAAGAAAGCATAGGATTAGATCTTTATTCATATATAGTAGGCATTCCGAAAAGAAAATATAGGATTTGGGTTTTGATTGAAAAATAGGAGAAATTACTATAACAAAACATAGAATTTGTGATTTGATTGAAAACTAGGAGATATTACTATAAGAAAAAATAGGACTAGCATTTTGAATGAAAAATAGGAGTCATTACTGTAAGAGAACATTGGATTAGGGTTTTAATTCAAAAATAATAGACATTCCTAAACGAAAACATATTATTAGGATTTTTATTCAAAAATAGGAGACATTACAATAAGAAAACACATAGGATTAGGGTTTTGGTTCAAAAATAGTAGACTTTATGTAAAGAAAACTTGGGATTAGGATTTTGATTGAAAAAATATGAGATATTTCGAAAAAAAAAACATATTATTTGGGTTTTGATTGAAAGATAGAAACATTTTGACAACAATACATAACATTAGAGTTTTGATTCAGAAATAGGGGGCATTCTGTAAAGAAACATAAGATTAGGGTTTTGATTTAAAAATACGAGACATTATGAACAGAAAAGCATAGGTTTGTTGTTATGATTAAAAAATACCAGACATTTAGAAAAGAAAACATAAAACTAGGGTTTTGATTAAAAAATAAGAGTCATTAAACAATCGTAGTATTAGTGTTTTGATTAAAAACTAACAACCATGCCCAAAAAATTAGGTAGGGGTTTCACTGAAAAATGGGAGGCATTACGAAAAAATACATAAGATTAGAGTTTTGATTAAAAATTAGCAAAGATTCCCC
Organism: Dioscorea cayenensis subsp. rotundata; assembly: GCF_009730915.1. Classification (NCBI taxonomy): domain Eukaryota; kingdom Viridiplantae; phylum Streptophyta; class Magnoliopsida; order Dioscoreales; family Dioscoreaceae; genus Dioscorea; species Dioscorea cayenensis. The sequence goes on along the minus strand of NC_052485.1, from coordinate 18,390,356 downwards.
AAACAAAAGGTTGGTGACAATACTCTAAAAAAAATATAGTATTAGGGTTTTTATTAAAAACATAGGTTAGTTTTTCATTTTTTTTTTTGTTATTATTGTTTTTTTTAATTAATAAAATCATAAAAATAAACCATGTTGCAGAAAAAATGGGGAGGGTCGCAACGCAATGATTTTGAAGGAGGTCACCCATCCTAGTAAAAGTCTTGCCCAAGCTCGCTTAACATCAAAGTTAGGATGGGATTCACTACTTTAGTGTTGGTAAGATTCACTCGACAGAAGTTCATTAAAGTTGAAAAAAGAAAGGATTAAGTTTTTGCTTAAAAATAGGGGATATTTCCAAAAGAAAACATAAGAATTGGGTTTCGATTAAAAAGTAGTAGGCATTCCGAAAACAAAACATAGCATTATGGATTTCTTTGAAAAATATGAGACATTACTATAAGAAAATATGGGATTAGGATTTTGATTAAAAAATAATAGACACTACAAAAAGAAAAGAAGGATTTAGGTTTTGATTTAAAAATAGGAAACATTCCAAAAAAAGAAAGGATTAGGGTTTTGATTCAAGACTAAAAATAAGGACACATTCCGAAAAGAAAACATAGGATAAGGGTTTGATTGAAAGATAGGATATATTAAGAAAAGAAAACATAGAATTGGGGTTTAGATTCAAATATAGATGCCATTCTGAAAAGAAAAATATAGGATTAGAGTTTTGATACAAAATTTGGAGACATTAATATAAGAAAACATAGGATTATGGTTTTGATTAAAAAATAGTAGACATTGCAAAACAAAAACATACTATTAGAGTTTTGATTATAAAATCTGGCATTTTTCAAAAAAAAAAAACATAGGATTAGGTTTTTCAATAAAAAAAAGGGAGACATTACTATAAGAAAACGTATGATTAGGGTTTTCAATAAAAACCAAGAAATAGGGGACATTTCCAAAATAAAACATTGGATAAGGGTTTTGATACAAAAATAGCAGACAGTCATAATAGAAAACATAGGATTAGGGTTTTGATTTAAAATATATTAGGTATTTAGAAAAGGAAACATAGGAATAGGGTTTTGATTGAAAATTATGATTAGTGTTTTATTTAAAAAAAACTAGGTATTCTGAAAAGAAAATGTAGGATTAGGGTTTTGATTGAAAAATAGTAGACATTACTATAAGAAAATGTTGCATTAGGGTTTTGATTTGTGAAAATTAGACATTTGGTAAAGAAAACAAAGGATTACAGTTTTAATTCAAAACTGATAAATATGACACATTCTTAAAAGAAAACATAGGATTAGGGCTTTGATCCGTAAAGAAAACAAAGGTTTGGGTTTTGATTCAAAAATGATAAATAGGATAATTTAAGAAAAAGAAAACTTAGGGTTTGTGATTTGTTTGAAAAATAAGTGGCATTCACAAGATTAAACATAGGATTAGAGTTTTGATTCAAAAATAACCGATATTTTGAAAAGAAAATAAAGGATTAGGGTTTTGATTCAAAACTAAAAAATAGGACACATTCAGAAAAAACATAGGATTAGGGGTTTGATTTAAAAAGTGGTGACATTACTATAAGAAAACATAAGATTTGGGGTTTGATTGAAAAATATGAGAATTTATGAAAAGAAAGCATAGGATTAGGGTTTTTATTCAAAAATATAAGATCGGGTTTTGATTCAAATATAGCACGCAGATCTGTTCTTCTCAAGTGCACGGGTCCCACACAAGTAATACATTGGTATCCCGTGAGTAATATAGTAATGTTTCATCTTTGGTCCTCAAATACACCAAGGTCTGCTTGGGTAACTGTGCATCTCAAATACATCAAGTTTTGCAATCACAATAAGCACTTACAACTATGGTCATCCATACACCAAGTTTTACTAAAGCATCTGTGCAAATCAAACACATCAACTTATGCGAACACATCATTAAACACAAGAAACCAATAAAACTCCGTAGACATACTAAAAGCAAGTGTATCAACATGGCACATGAGCATCCAAGTTCATAGATCCGGGGCACCAGAGAGTGGCTAGCCCCTTATAGTTTTACAAATCAATAAAAGACAGAAGAAAACAAAAGTTAACAAAGCCATGAAAGACTCCCCCTCTTTACTTCTCAACCACTCTGACGATGCTCCGATGAAGTCCCGCCATCTTATCTCCACTCCACTCGTGGTCTTGCACCGTAGCTTCAGACCGGCCCCAGAAAACTGAAGGGGAAGAGCTTCTTAGCCGTCCCCAAGAAGCTACCATAGATCTGACTTAAAAAGCTGTTTTCGGGCATGGCACACCCTGCATACGGTCATGCCACTTCGCCAAATTATCACTGGAATGTCTAAACAATTGAATCACAAAACTGCACCGTAGCCGACATGCCTGTGCACCGGCTCCTAGCACGATCATGCTAGGAGCACACAAACCGTGTCCCTTCACCAAACACGTGCTACAATGATTTGCTACAATACTCATCTACAAAAATCTCCTGGAATAATCAGTGGAATGCGCACGGTCATGTCGAGACCTTATCTGTCCTGAGAGCACTATAAATTCTCATCTTTTTGCACTATAATTGTGCCGAATCCTGCTCTTTTGCATAAGGACCTGTTTTCCTACACAAATACACTATAATACCCAAAGTAGTACCAAATCGCAATAAATAAACGCTTGAAGACAAGATAAACACATGGAGAGGGTATCGAAATGTAATTCTGAAATGCACTCATCATAGGAATTCTGAAAAAAAAAAACATAGAATTAGGGTTTTGATTGAAAAATAGGAAACATTAGTATAAGAAGGTATGGTATTAGTGATTGATTTAAAAATAGAGGACATTCGAAAAAGAAAACATAGAATTAGGGTTTTGATTAAAAAATATTTTACATTTCGAAAAAAAACATAGGATTATTGTTTTCAATCAAAAATAGCATACATTCTTAAAAGAAAACATAAAGTTTTGGGTTTGATTAAAAAATAGGAGGCATTAAAAAAAACATAGGATTAGTGATTGGTTTTATAAAATATGAGACATTACGAAAAAAAAAAACATACGATTATTTTTTTGATTAAAAAATAACAGGCATTCCCAAAATAAAACATAAGATTATTGTTTTGATTAAAAAAAAAGAGTCATTCCAGAAAGAAAATACATTTTATTAAGGTTTTGATTAACAAAATGAGGCTTAAAAAAATTTAGGATTAGGTTTTTAATTAAAAATATGAGACACTACGGAAAGAAAATATACATTTATTGTTTTGATTCAAAAATAGCAGAGATTGTGGGAAAAAAAACATAAGATTAAGGTTTTGATTGAAAAATAGAAGACATTACGATAAGAAGACATAGGATTATGGTTTTGATTTAAAAATAGTAGTCATTCCGAAAAGAAAACATAGGATTAAGGTATGATTGAAAGAAAGCAGACATTGCTATAAGAAAAGATAGAATTAGGGTTTTGATTAAAAAATAGTAGATATTCACAAAAGAAAACATACGATTAGTATTTTGATTCAAAAATAGGTGATATTATGGAAAATAAATCAAAGGATTAGGGTTTTGATTCACAACTGAAAAATATTACACATTCTAAAAAAAGACATAGGATTAGGGTTCTGACTGAAAGATAAGAGGGGGAGGCGTAAGGAGGTTAAGTACTAAGTTTTAAACGACCACATTCGAGGCGTCGACACTACGAAACGAGCCTTCAAACAGACCAAAATTATCCTACCCAGGGCCACACATAGAGAACAGTGATAGACATAAGCAGGCACTACCAGTCGAATAAAAAAAAACTTCCAGCCAGCAAGCACTCACCACTCATACATAGGGAGGTAGGAAGTCTTCTAGAAGTCGCATTACTTGTCGATGACCTGATTCTAGCAGTAGTCGAGATGCCTTTCCAGGGGGAACCCTTCCCTTGCATTCTATTATTGTATTGTCTTCAATCGATACTGAATCGGCGTAAGGCATAAGAAGTCATCGATCGGACGGCCTTAAATGCGACTCATCTCGGCTGATGTTGAGAAGAAAACAAAGGATTAAGGTTTTATTCAAAACTAAAAAATAGGACACATTCCAAAAAGAAAAAATAGTATTACAGTTTTGATTCAGAAATAGTTGTCATTTCCAAAAGAGCACATAGGTTATGTTTTTGACTGAAAAATATAAGACATTACAAAAAAGAACATAGGATTGGTGTTTTGATTCAAAAATGGCAGACATTACCAAAAAAAAAATACGATTATTGTTTTGATTGAAAAATAAGAGACATTTAAAAAAAAAATAGAGGATTATTGTTTTGATTAAAAAATAGAAGACATTGTGGAAAGAAAGCATAGCATAAGAATTAGTATTTTTTGTCGAAAATTGAGGGATTACGAAAACAAAATATAGGATTACATTTTTTATTCAAAACTGAAAATAGTAGACAATTGGAAAATAAACATAGATTTAGAGTTTTTATTGAAAAATACGATACATTCTGAAAAGAAAACATATGATAAAGGTTTTCATTCAAAACTGAAAATTTCGGTGACATTTAGAAAAGAAAACATAGGATTAGTGCTTTGATTCAAAATAGGAGACATTACGTGTAGAAAACATTGGTTTAGTATTTTGATTCAAAAATAGTAGACATTCCCAAAAGAAAACATATAATTAGGGTTTTGTTTGAAAATTTGAAAATAGGAGACATTACGAAAGAAAACATAAAATTAGGGTTTTGATTCCAGAAAAGTAGACATTGTGAAAATAAAATATAGGATTAGAGTTTTGATTCAAAACCCAAAAAAATTAACATTCCAAAAATAGGAGATATTCCGAAAAGAAAGCATAGGATTAGGGTTTTAATTCAAATATATTAGGCATTCCGAAAAGATAACATAAGATTAGAGTTTTGATTGAAAAATAGGAGACATTACTATAAAAAAACCTAGAACTAGGGTTAGAATTCAAAAATAGTGGATATTCCGAGAAGAACAGATAGGAATAGGAATAGTGTTTTGATTGAAATATAGTTGGTATTCTGAAAAAAAAACATAGAGTTAGTGTTTTGATTGAAAAATATGACACATTCCAAAAATAACACATACGATTAGGGTTTTGAATAAAAAATATCAGACATTCCAAAAAGAAAAAATAAGATTTGTGTTGTAATTAAAAAATAGGACACATTACGAAACATAAGGCATTCAAAAAAAGAAAACATAGGATATGGGTTTATTTTGCAAAATATTAAACATTCCAAAAAGAAAAACATAAGATTAGGGTTTTATTTTTGGAATGCCTACTATATTTGAATTAAAACTCTAATCCTATGTTTTCTCTTCATTAAGTCTCCTATTTTTCATTCAAAACAATAATCCAATGTCTTCCTTTCTTAATGTCTCCTTTTTTTTTTTTAACACTAATCCTATGTTTTTTTTTGCAATGTCTCCTATCTTTCAATCAAAACCCTAACACTATGTTTTCTTTTCTTCATGTCTTTTATTGATCAGTTTTGAATAAGGGGCTAGCATCAAAAAAGCTCAACTACGAAGAATATCTTAAAAAGGAGGGAGTGATCTCTTCTTTCCTTAGTTTTTTAGCTTTTTTTTCCAAGTTGTATACATTCATGAGGGGCTAACCATTCACGATGTCACAGGATGTTGAACTATGATGTTTTGTATGCTTTGAATACTTGCTTTTAATGGCTACGGAGTTCTATTTGTTTCTTGTGTTTAATCTTTTGTTGCATAACTTGATGTGTTTGATTTGCACAGTTACTTAGGCAAAACTTGGTGTGTGGATTGCCATAGTTGTAATTGCAGTTTGTGATTGCAAAAATCGATATGTATGAAACCCACATTTATCTTAGCAAAACATGGTATATTTGACAAGCATAGAGATGTAACATTGCTCGTAAGCATACACAAGAACCTTAGGATGTACCTTGTAGGCATTTGAAGCAAGTCAGCTTACTATTACTCATAGGAATCATCCTGGGGCATTACTCTCTTGTTGTTGAAATCTCGATCCTAGTCTACCTTATAAATCAACATGTTTCTCTTTACTTGTTTTATTTTCATCTTTTGACCGACCCAATCATTGTTCAACTAGAGATTAGAAGAAGAATTAGTACTATTAGTCAAGGCCCTATGGTTCGACAACCCTACCCCTCATGGGGTACCATTGTATTGATTGTGTGTGATGCGTACACTTGTAGAGAGTGCATAAGATTTTGGCACCGGTGCCAGGGACTGACAACTTTTATGAAAATTTGGATTCTGGCGATCTAGTTTGTTGATATTGTTCGTACTTTTTAATATTTGATATTCCTTTTTATTTTAATATTTTTTTAGAATTACTTTTTTTATTCTTTTTATTCTTTTGAGCTTATACTGATATATCTTAACGTGTGTAGTAACAATTTTTTGACCCACGGAAACACTTTCCCTCCATTCGTGATTCTGTCATCATGGAAGAATTACTAGCTACTTTCCCTCCATTCGTGATTCTGTCATCATGGAAGAATTCGTGTGTCGGAGACAAATTCGGTACTGAATTGGGAGAAGTGTCATTTTTAGTAAGAGAAGAGATTGTGCTAGATTACAAAATCTCCAGTGATGGGGTTGAGGTCGACAAGGCTAAGTTAGACACAACTGAGAAGCTTTCCTCACCTAGCTCTGCAAAAGATGTTCAAAGTTTTCTTGGTCATGTTGGGTCTTATAGGAGAGTTATTGAAGACTTCTCAAAAATTTCTTAGCTAATGGAGAAATTGCTGGAGAAGGACACACCTTTTGATTTCGCTCAAGAAGGCTTTAAGGCTTTTCAATTACTGAAGGAGAACTGGTCCAAGCACCGATTGTGAAGGCTCCCGAGTGGGATCACCCTTTCGAACACATGTGTGATGCAAGAGATTCGACGATTGGGGTAGTGTTGGGGTAAAGTCACAATAAGCAAAACCACCCAATTCACTATGCTAGCATGACTTTAACTCCAGCTTAAGGAAATTACACTACCATAGAAAAAGTGTTTTTGGCTATGTTCTATGCCTTTGATAAGTTCAGATCTTACCTAATGTTATCTAAAGTGATAATGTATATTGATCATGCAACAATTAGATACCTCCTTTCCAGGACTAATACAAAACCTCGACTAATTAGATGGATTTTTCTTCTACAAGATATCAATTTAGAAATTCAAGACAAGAAGGGCTTAGAAAATGTGGTGGCAGATCAGTTAGCGTGTCTTATGTACGCTGACGAAGATAGTAATAGGCACCGAAGGATTAATGATGCTTTTCTTGATGAGCATATTTACTGGGTTGAAAAGATGTCTACCCATGATTATGAATGTCCTTGGTTTGTGAATTTTGCAAATTACATGGTGGGAAGAATTATCTCTTCGCAGTTCTCGTACCAATAGCGAAAAAAATTCCTATATGATGTCAAGCACTATTTTTGGGAGTACTCTTTCTTGTATAAACTTTACGCTGACCTTGTGGTGCGACATTGTGTCTCTCACACCAAGGGATGGAAAATTCTAAAGCATTCAGGAATGGTAGGAGGTCATTTTAGTGTAAATCGCATGATAGAGAAGGTTTTGGAAGCTAGATTATTTTGGCCATCGCCAATTATGGATGCTTAGAAGCTTGTTGTAACCTGTGATCCATCTCAGGGAAGTGGAAACCTATCCAACCTTGATGAAATGAGACAGAGCCCTATCCAACAATGTGAAGTTTTTGATGTATGGGGGATTGATTTAACTGAACTCAAATGGAAACAAATACTTGTTAGTGGCAGTTGATTATGTTTCCAAATGGGTGGAAGCACAGGCTCTTCCCTCAAAAGATACAAAAGTGGTGGTTAAGTTCTTAATAAAGTTGTTCTCATGATTTGGTACCCCTAGAGCAATTATTAATGACTGGGGAACACACTCTTGCAACACTCAATTTTTGAACGTGATGAAGAAATATGGTGTTAACCATCGGGTTGCCAATGCATATCATGCCCAAATAAGTGGTCAGGTTGAGGTCACAAACTAAGAGTTAAAAAAAATTCTTTAAAGGATTGACTACAAATGTTTATAATCAAAATGATTGGATGTTGCCATTTGGGCCTACAGAATAGCTTATAAAACTTCCATGGGGCACGCACCAATTTGGTTGGTTTATGTCAAGGCCTGCCAACTGCCTATCAAGCTTGAGCATCAAGCTTATTAGGCAATCAAACTGTTAAATTTCTACATGGGGGATGCCCACAGAAAGTGAAAATTCCAATTGAATGAGTTAGAGGAGCATAGACAAAGTACATATGAAAATGTGTTATTGTACAAGGAGAAAACAAGAAGGATTCATAATAACCACCTCAGAATGGATAAGCAATTTCAAGTTGGGGAACAAGTTCTCCTCTTCAATTCAAGATTGAAGCTCTTTCCTTGCAAACTCAAGTCCCAATGGTCTAGACCCTACACGGTCATGCAGACATGTCCTCATGGTGCGATTGAGATTTCTCACCCCACTAAGGAAACTTTCAAAGTTAATGGGCATCGATTGAAGCATTATGCGATAAGTGAGGAATCTCCATCTCCCACAGTTTGTAGTACAATATTGCTAGGTGAACCTCCTTGAATGCTAAAAAGGTATGTCAAGCTAGTGACGTTAAACAAGCACTCCTTAGGAGGCAAACTAATTTGTTTAGTTTCCCTTTGAATTGTTTTAGTGTTGCTTTTATCGTTTCGCTTTCTCTATGTTTTCATTGTTCGCTATGGTTCTTTTTGTTTTTGTGTGGCTTCTCACTATGTTTTTGATTTATTTAGTGTGTTTGCAATTCTTTACATTTTCTCAAGTGTTTCAATTGTTTGTCTCCGAGGAGGAATAACCCTGAATTGAATTTTTTTAGGACAAGCATGAGCAGACCACACCTCTGCTTAAGCCTCTAATTTTCTCTATCCTCATCTTTTGAAGCATTCCGAGGTAAGCACTAGTTGATCATGAGCGTGTCAAATAGGTAAGCATGGTTTTTGCAAGCTTTACATGATCGTGTTTTACCACTAAATGTCTTAGGAAATTTTCCTGAGATAATCAGGGGGAAAGACACACCCAGAGCACAACCATGCTTCACTCGGTATTTCTTGCCTTAACTCTGGCACCCATGCACAAGCATGCTCTATGCGTGCTCTAATATTAATGGACAACTTCTCCATGTCATTTTAAAACCTAGTCAATGCAGGTCTACTCATGTTTATCCTAATTTCTAGTTCTTCACCTTCTTCTCTTCTCATGCTTTAATTCCTACTGAGATTATTACCTTCTTGCCTGTTTTTGATGAGCTTGCTCCTCATTTTCCTATTCTTCTTCCTTGAATCCCACAAGGCCAAGAATGCAAACACCTGTTGTATGTCTCATGGCCATGACCAGGCACGTCTTAAGTCATAAATTTATCAAGAGCATTTTTCTCGATTCGCTTAACATCAATTCGGGACTCTATGCACCATTTATTGGGATGCCTTGCCCATTGCCAATTTATGTGAAGACGTTGAGAAACTCTTAAATGTTAGAGCATGGGGCAATGTTCTCACATTCAAGAGACAGCTTATCATAAAGTGATGCTGGAAATCCTCGGCACTTTTAAAAGGCTTCGGGCCCATAATTTTTGGGATGAATCCCACGCCGTTCATTTACAACTCATGGGTCAGGATTATTATCTGAGCTACACAGATTTTACCCTCTTCATGGGTATTTATGATCGAGAGTATGCCTTGACCGATGAGTATCGGAACCTACTTTCTTCGCCCCACTTGGGAAAACTAAATCCGCCCATTGGCGGAGGTTGAGCAATTCTGGCCATCCTTTCACACCTAGTGTCACTGCAACCTCATCTCGCAAGTCACCTGCACATTGATTTGTTCATGCTTTGCTCAATAGCATAGTTGCCAATAGGGGTCGCAATTCCGGATGTATTACTCTTCATGAATGCCATTACTTGTTGAATATGTCTGATAAGGCTCCTTTTCATATGGGATTTGTCATCGGCACTTCATTTCATCACCAAGCAATTGATCCCAGAGCACGCATGATCTTTTGTCGGACCGTTCATCACCTAGCTCATTAGGAGATGGGTCTTTTTGGTTGCGTGGATCACATGTTCATCACTGGTGGATTTAGTCCTATATTTTTCCATAGTCTACAGAATATGGGTCTTGTTATCTCGCAACACCCCTGCAATGCACTTACCCAGGCTGACCCAACGCATCCTCCATGGCTACTGAGGATTGTCCGGAGGACGATCTTCCTCTCCCGTTAGAACATCGTATCATTCAGTGGTAGGGGCGAAGCCTACAGCGCATTGCAAATCATTGTCCGACCAGCTTTACCCATTCAGGCGATGATATCCCCATGGAGAGCGCCTAGTTCTGCTTACTGCAGCTTTAGCTCTGTCTTTGTTTTTGTCTCTTGTTGTTCTTTTTGTTGTTAGTCTTTGTAGTTCAGTTACCAAGTGAAGTCCCATACTACACTGACATTTGGTTTGTTTATTTTCGCATTGCTTATGTGTTTTTAGTTTTCTTGTTCTCTTTAGTTTATTTTATTATATATACTTGAGATTCACTTGTGTTCCTCTACTCATCTCATCGATTGTTTGGTTGCTTTGAGTTGGCAAATACGTTGAGAGCGGTAATATCACTCTCCGTGTTGAAAGGGCCACCATCATTCTCCGTGTTCAGGAAAGTCACATGAACCCCTTCTTTAATTGTTTATTCCAAATCCTTGTGGTGTATGGCATACATCTTTACATTGAGGACAATGTAGCATTCAAGTGTGTGGGAGGGTTGCATTCTTGTTTCCTTTTGATGAGTGCTTAACTAATGATGATCTATGATCACTTTTACTTTGAAATTCTTAAACCTAGGAGGTCACATGTGGGCTAGTTACTCTTTTGAAGCTAACTTGTAGACTCACTCTTATCATAGTGACCTAAAATTCTTTTCACTTTACCATAAGTGGGGAGCTTCATGCTTTAAGTTGTCAGTCATCCCCATAGTGACCTAGTTGAGTGCTTTGAGTATTGGTTTCTTGTGTTTGAAAAAAAACAGAGAGAGATTGGCAAGTCAGATTCCTTTTAGAATTCCCTATCGATCATTTTTGCAAATTTTGGAGTGGAAAGATGGTACAAAGAGCTATCACCGCAGTTACGTGAAAGCTACTCTTAAGTAGTCGAATTTTGGGCATTACAAGTGTACATTTGATGACCTACCGGGAGAAAAGGCTACCTTTAGGGTGTATGAAGCTACTACCCATTAAGTGTTTTTATTTTGGGATCCTTTGAGGTTGGTTGGCACATTTTTAGCATGGGGCACTCAAATTAGGGTTTGCACACACACATTTCTTCTTCAAGCTATGAGTGTAACCTTTTACTAAGCAGTCAAGTTTTGTTGCTAACCCCTGTCACCTTCTTGTGTTTAACAATCTTTATCTTCTAAGATCAGAAGTGATGCACTTATCTTTTTCTTGTTTGGGCATTACACGATTGCTTGAGGACAAGCAATGATTCAAGTGTGGTGGTATTTGATAAGTGCATTTCATGTCATGTTTATTTACCCTCAATTCACTCTTTTTGCTTGTATTTTACCATACTTTTGTTTATATGTGGTATTATTCTAGGTATATTTGTTCTTTGTGCAAAAACTCGGGGCTCAAAGAAATTAGGTGTCAAATCAAGGACTAAACAAGCAAAGAATGAAGATTTTTCTAAGTGTTCAAGCTAAACACGGGCAGAGCACAATCATGTTCTATCCTCCTGATTAGCTCTATCTGGAGATGATTAAAGTGATGGACCAAGCAGGTGGTGTCTCTAGGCCAAGCGCGATCAAAGCATAACTGTGGTTTTTGCCTGATTATCTTTGGTTGGAGGTAGTTCTGCTCCAAAGGGGAAGTATGCTTAAGGTGCTCCTTACACGGTCTTGCTCAGGTGAAGCACGTGAGAAGCACGACCATGCTTCTCCCCTTGATTTTCCTTGATGACCACTTAGCTGATTCACTCAGAAATCCTACAGAGAAAAACTATTCAAGCATGACCGTTCTTAGATTGTGTCGAGCACAAAATCAGCCTTTTTACTCTAGATTTATAGGGTTTCATACTTATCTTTGTTCGGGGATTTTCTTCTCCACCGGGAGGACATTGATGAGGATGAAAATCAAACTTCAACACACCACAGTCTAGGAGAATCAAGGATGAGTTGGAGGCACAAGGGAAATTGGGCTAGCATCATGGAAGCTCAACTAGGAAGAATATATTGAGAAGGAGGGAGTCATGTCTTTTTTCCTTAGTTCTTTAGCTTTTTCTTCCAAGTTGTATACATTCATGAGGGATTAACCATCCACGGTGCCCAAGGATGTTGAACTATGATGCTTTGTATGCTTTGAATACTTGCCTTTTAATGTATATGGAGGTCTATTGGTTTCTTGTGTTTAATCTTGTGTTGCATAACATGATGTGTTTGATTTGCACAGTTACTTAGGTAAAACATGGTGTGTGGATTGCCATAGTTATAATTGCAATATGTGATTGCAAAACTTGATGTGTATGAAACCTGCAGTTATCTTAGCAAAACACACTATATTTGAGAGCCATAGATGTAACATTTCTCTTGATCACACACAAGACCCTTGGGATGTACCTGGTAGGCATTAGAAGCAAGTTAACTTGCTATAGCTCATAGGAATCATCCTGGGGCATTGCTCTCTTATGTTGAAATCTCGATCCTAGTCCGCCTAGTAATTCCACCTGTTTCTCTTTATATGTTTTAGTTTCATTATTCAATCGACCCAATATTTGTTCAACTAGAGATTAGAAGAAGAATTAGTACTTTAAGTCCAGTCCCTGTGATTTGACAGCCCTACCCCTCACGGGGTACCACTGTATTACTTGTGTGCAACCCATACACTTATGGAGAGTGCATCAAGACACTCCGAAAATAAAACATAGGACAATAGTTATGAATAAAATATAGTAGGCATTCCAAAAAGAAAACATTTGATTACGGTTTTGATTGAAAAATAGGAGACACTACTATAAGAAAAACATAGGATTAGGATTATGATTCAAAAATAGTATACATTTGCAAAATAAAACATAAGATTAGGTTCTTGAATTGAATCACTGATCCTATGTTTCCTATCTTTGAATCAAAACCCTAACCTATATTTTCTTTTGGGAATGTCTGCTATTTTTGAATCAGAATGCTAATCCTATTATTTCATTTCGGAATTTCTCCTATCTTTCAATCAAGACCCGAATACTATGTTTTCTTTTTTTTAATGTCTCCTATTTTTAGTTTTTAATCAAAACCCTAATACCATGTTTTCTTATAGTAATGTCTCTTATTTTTCAATCAAAACCCTAATCCCATGTTTTCTTTTTGAAATGTCTCATATTTTTCAATCAAAACCCTAATCATATGCTTTCTTTTTGGAATGTCTACTATTTTTGAAGCAAAATTCTAATCCTATGTTTTCTTTTGTTAATGTCTAATATTTTTCAATCAAAACCCTAATTTTATGTTTTGTTGGGATTATCTGCTATTTGAGGGTAAAAAGAAGATTATGTTTTTTTATTAAAAATATGAAGCATTCAATAAAAACCAAAATCCTACATTTTCTTTTCTTTATGGCTCCTATTTTTGAATAAAAACCCTAATCCTATGTTTCCTCTTTAAAACCCTAATCCTATCGATTGTTTTGTGAATGTCGGCTAATTTTTAATCAAAATACTAATCCGACATTTTTTTCTTGGAATGTCTCATATTTTTCAATCAAAACCATAATCCTACGTTTTTTTTTCAGAATGCCTCCTATTTTTTGAATCAAAACCCTAATCCTATGTTTTTTTTTCATAATGCTGACTATATATGAATCAAAACCCCCCTAATACAATGTTTTCTTATAGAAATGTCTCCGATTTTTCAATCAAAACCCTAATCCTATATGTTTTCTTATGGTTTCTTTCGGAATGTACATTAATTTTCAATCAAAACCCTAATCCTTGTTTTTCTTTATGGAATGTCTCCTATCTTTCAATCAAAACGTGAATCCTTTGTTTTCCTTTCGGAATGTGTCCTATCTTTCAATCAAAATCCGAATCTTATGTTTTCATTTCTACTATTTGAAAAAGAAAACATAGAATTTAGTATTGTCTACTATCTTTCAATCCAAACCTGAATCCTATGTTTTCATTCAAAATCATATACCTATGTTTTCTTATAGTAATGCCTTCTATTTTTCAATCAAAACAATAAACTTATGTTTTCTTTTTGGAATGCCTACTATATTTGAATCAAAACCCTAATCCCACCTTTTGTTTTCGTAATGTCTCCTATTTATAAATCAAAACCCAATTCCTATAATTTTTTTTAAGGATTGCCTATTATATTTTAATCAAAACCCTAATCCTATTTTTTCTTTTCGCAATGTCTCTTATGTTTCAATCAAAAACCCAAATGCTATGTTTCCTTTTCTCAATGTCTCCTATTTAACAGTTTTGAATCAAAAAACTATAACCAACGTTTTTTTATAGAATGTCTCCTATTTTTAAATAAAAACCTAATCCTTTCTTTTTTTCCCGAATGTCTGCTATTTTTGAATGAAAACCCTACTCCTGTGGTTTTTTTGGAATGTGTTCTATTTTTCAATTTTGAATCAACACCATAATCCTTTGTTTTCTTTTTATGATTTCTCCTGTTTTTCATCAAAACCCTAATACTTTTTTTGAATCAAAACACGAATACTATGTTTTTTCTTTACGGAATGTCTCCTATCTTTCAATCAAATCCTGAATAATATGTTTTCTTTTCTTAATATCTCCTATTTATCAGTTTTGAATAAAAATAATAACCTACATTTTCTTTTTGGAATGTCTCATATTATTCAATTAAAAACCTAATCCTCTCCTTTCTTTCTGGAATGTCTATTATTTTTTAAACAAAACACTAATCCGATATTTTCTTTGCAGAATGTGTCATATTTTTCATTCAAAACCCTAATCTTATGTTTTCTTATAGTAATGTCTCCTATTATTCAAATTAAAATCCTAATCCTATGTTTTCTTTTTAGAATGCCTACTATATTTCAATCAAGACCCTAATCCTATGTTTTCCTTTATGAATGTCTCATATCTTTAAATTAAAATCTAACTCTAATGTTTTTTCTTATCTTAACATCTTCTATTTATAAGTTTTGAATCAAAACCGTAATCCTTTGTTTTCTTTTTACAATGTCTCCTATTTTTGAATTAAAACACTAATCCTTTATTTTCTTTTTGGAATGTCTACTATTTTTTTGAATCAAAACCATAATTCTTTATTTTCTTTCCGGAACATCTCCTATCTTTCAATCAAAACCCGAATCTTATGTTTTCTTTTCTTAATGTCTCCTATTTAACAATTATAAATCATAACCCTAACCTATGTTTTCGTTTTGGAATGCCTCCTATTTTTTAATTAAAAACCTATTCCTTTCTATTCTTTTTTTCAGAATATCTGCTATTTTTCAATCAAAAATCTAATCCTCCACTTTTTTTATGTGTCCTATTTTTCATTCAAAACCCTAATCCTATGCTTTCTTATAATAATGTCTCCTATTTTTCAATCAAAACCTGAATTCTATGTTTTCTTATCTACTTTCAGTAAAGAAAACATAGGATTTCGTATTGTCTGCAAATTTTTCATTCAAAAACCTAATCCTATGTTTTCTTACGGTAATGTCTCCTATTTTTCAATCAAAACAATAATCCTATGTTTTCATTTCGGAATGGCTACTATATTTGAATCAAAACCCTAATCCTATATTTTCTTTTCGTAATATCTCCTATTTTTCAATCAAAAACCTAATCCTATATTTTCATTTCAGAATGCCTACTATATTTGAATAAAAAAGCTAATAATATTTTTTCTTTTCGGAGTGTCTCCTATCTTTAAATAAAAAATGAAATCAAATGTTTTCTTTTCATAAGGTCTCTTGTTCATTAGTTTTGAATAAAAACCCTAACCTATTTTTTCTTTTTGGAGTGTCTCCTATTGGTTGATCTAAAACCTTATCCTTTCTTTTCCTTTTAGAATGCCTTCTATTTTTCAATCAAAACCCTAATCCTATGTTTTCTTTTCGGAATGTGTCATATTTTCAGTTTTGAATCAAAACCCTAATCTTTTGTTTTCTTTGTGGAATGTCTTCTATTTTTAATCAAAACACTTATCCTTTCTTTTCTTTTTAGAATGTCTACTATTTTTTAATCAAATCCCTAATTCTATGTTTTCTTTTTGGAATATCTCCTACCTTTCAATCAAAACCCAAATCCTATATTTTATTTTTCTTAATGTCTCCTATTTATTAGTTTTGAATCAAAATATTAACCTATGTTTTTTTAGATTTGTTGCTTATTTTTCAATCAAAAACCTAGTCATTTTTATCTTTTTCGGAATGTTTGATATTTTTGAATCAAAACCCTACTCCTATATTTTCTTTTCGAAATGTATCCTATTTTTTAGTTTTGAATCAAAACCCTAATCCTATGTTGAATTTCAAAAATTTCATCTATTTTTCTATTTTTAATCAAAACCCTAATCCTATGTTCTCTTAGAGTCATATCTCCTAATTTTCAAACAAAACCAAATCCTATGTTTTATTTTCTAAATGTCTCATATTTTAAAATCAAAAACCTAAATCTATGTTTTCTTTTTGGAATGTCTTTAGTTTTTTAATCAAAACCCTAATCCCTTATTTTATTATAGTAATATCTCCAATTTTTCATTCAAAACCCTAATCATGTGTTTTCTTATATTAATGTCTCCTATTTTTCAATCAAAGCCCTAATCCTATGTTTTTATTTTTTGGAATGCCTACTATATTTGAATTAAAACCATAATCCTATGTTTTCTTTTCAGAATATCTTTTATCTTTCAATCAAAAACCGATTCCTATGTTTTCTTCTTCTTAATGTCTCCTATTTATCAGTTTTGTGAATCAAACACTAACCTATGTTTACTTTTTCGGAATGTTTCCTTTTTCAATCAAAAATCTAATTTTTTCTTTTCTTTTTGGAATGTTTGCTATTTTTTATCAAAACCCTAATCATATGTTTTCTTTTCAAAATGTTCCCTATTAGTCAGTTTTGAATGAAAACCCTAATCCTTTGTTTTCTTTTTAGAATATCTCATTTTTTATCAAACCTCTAATCCTATATTTTGATTTGGTATATCTGCTAATTTTAAATCAAAACCCAAATCATATGTTTTCTTTTCGTAATGTGTCCTATTTTTTAATCAAAACCCTAATATTGTTGTTTTTTTGCAATGTCTACTATATTATAATCAAAACCCTAATCCTATGTTTTCTTTTCTTAATGTCTCCTACTTATCAGTTTCGAATCAAAACCCTAACCTATGTTTTCTGATGGTAATGTCTTCTATTTTTCAATCAAAACCTAATCTTTTCTTTTCTTTTTCTGAATGTCTGCTATTTTTGAATCAAAGCACTAATTCTATGCTTTCTTTTGTGAATGTGTCCTATTTTCTAGATTTAAATCAAAAAATTAATCCTATCTTTTATTTTTGGAATCTCTGCCTACGTTTTCCTTTCGTAATTCCTCCTAGTTTTGAATAAAAATCCTAACCCTATGTTTTCTTTTAGCAATGCATTCTATTTCTGAATCAAAATCCTAATCTTATTATTTTTTTGGTATGTCAACTATTTTTGAATAATAATAGTAACCGTTTGTTTTTTCTTTTTGTAATGTCTCATATTTTCTAACCAAAACCCTAATCATATTTTTTTTAATCCCACATTTTTTTAATCAAAACACTAATATTATTTTTTTCTTTTTGGAATGTGTGTTATTTTTTTAATCAAAACCATAATCGTATGCTTTCTTTTAGTAATGTCTAATATCTTTCAATGAAAACAATAATCATATGTTTTCTTTTTGGAGTAGCTAATATTTTTTAATCAAAACCCTAATCCTATGTTTGGCTTTTGGCAATGTCTGCTATTTTTGACTCAAAACCTTAATCCTATGTTTTCTTTTGGAAATGTTCCATAATTTCGGTTTTTAATCAAAACCCTAACCCTATGTTTTTCTTATAATAATGTCTCCTATTTTTCAATCAAAACCTTAATCCTATCTTTTTGTCAGAAAATATCTCTTCTTTTAATCAAAAACGCTAATCTATGTTTCTCTTTATAGTAAATACCCTCCATCTAATCAAACACAAATCTCTATGTCTTTTGGAGTCTCTACGCAATTTTGGATAAAACACTCATCGTTCTATTTCCTAACTCGTAATGTCTCATGTAATAATAAAACCTAATCCTAGGTGAATGCCTATTGTTCTTAGCCACCACTAAACTTGTATGTTTACTTTTGGAAATATTTTGGTGCTGAGATCAAAGACAATAATCATATGTGTTCTTTTAAAGTCAATGTCTCATATTTTTAATCATACACATCCTAAGTTTATAGGTGACATTATGAGCACTATAGGATATAGTTTTGATTATATACTCAACCCGGCATTTCTGAAACATCATGGGATTAGGGTTTTCATTAAACAGGGACATTATAAGAAAATAATCGGATTAGGATTTTGAATGAAAATAAGGGGACATTACTAAAAGAAATGCTGAGGATGGGGTGCTGATTCAAAATGATGACACAATCATACAAAATAAATAATGGGATTAGAGTTTGATTCCAGAAATGCTTGATTCAAAAAGCTCAGGATTATGTGTGTGATTCGAAAATGTCAGGGCATTTCGGGAAAACGATGATGACATTGAAATAAGATTAGATTGACAGGTATGACCGTTATGAGAGTAGGATTCTTGTTTGATTCAAGCATCTAGAGATGGGTTTTTAATTTCAGCCAGGTGATATTCACACACATGGGATTGGGATTTTTAGGTAGGAGACATGCGAAAAGACAAACATACAATTAAAGATTTTCGATTAGAGCTATGAGACATTAGATCAAAACATGGGATTGGGGTTTTCGATTGTAGCCTGCAAGACATTACTATAGAGAAATTAGCAGATGAGTTGATCAAAGCTGGCGAAACAAAATGATGGCATTTCAGCCAAGAAAGATGATAGTTTCTAGTGTTTTGATTTGGAGAGTGGCGGAACATCCCCAAAAGACAGCATGTAGACTAGTTTTGACTCAAAAATAAAAGCCATTCCCAATAGAAAACATAGTATTAGGGTCTGATTGTAAATATATCTTGTCGATAGTCTAAAGAAAACATTGGATTATTGTGATTCAAAAGCAGCAGACGTCGAAAGAGAAACATGAGATTGAGGTTTTGGTAGAAAAATTGGAGACATTCAAAAAGCGTGGGATTGGGTTTTCGATCTCATATGAGACATTGCCAGAAAACATGCAATCTTATTTTCAATTCAACCGTAATAGACATTAAAAAGAAAAGACTGAAGTGGGTTTTCATTCGCCCGGAAGCATTCCATAAAAACATAGAATAGGATATTCAAAAATGAGAAAAATTCCGAAAAAACAAATATACGATGGGGGTTTTAATTGAAAAATTGGGGACATTTTGATCAAAAATAGGGGACCATTCCAAAACAAAACATAAGATTAGCTTTTGATACTAATAGAACATTTCAAAAGAAAAACATAGGATTAGGGTTTTTGATTCATCGAAAACTAGGACACATTGTGGGAAATATGAGATAGGGTTTTGATTAAAACACATAGAGTTTCAGAAAGATAGAAAAGGGATTAGGTTTTTGATTGAAAAATAGAGACTTTTCCTATGAAAACATAGAGATTAATGTGATGATAGAGCGATTAATCATCAGAAAAATAGGACAGTCAGTGAAATAAGTCTTAGGATTAGGTTTTGATTGAAAAATAGGAGGTATTTTGAAAAGAAAACATAGGACTAGTGCTTTAATTAAAAATGAGGATGACTATTAAGAAAAGATCCTTGGGATGGGATTGATTATTCGAAAAATAGGAGATAATTCCTGAGAAAATGTGATTAGGTTTTGATGTGCATGAGACGTCCAAAAGACAGTAGGATGGGGTTTTCAGTGTCAATAAGGGACATTACAATAAGAAACTTATAGGATTAGTTTTTGAGTAGAAATAGCAAAATGAGTAGTGACGTCCAAAGGCAAAACATGGGTTTGGGGTTTTGATTGATAAATGAATAGTTTCGAAAATGTGAGTGGTTTTGCTGATAAGACCACTCCCAAAAGCATATCGGATTATAGTTTTGATTCTAAAATAGGAGGCATTTAAAAAACAAAAATTTAGCATTAGGGTTTTTTCTAAAAAGTATGAGACATTACAGAAAAACAAACACATACTGACTAGTTTGCTTTTCGATTGATAGACACCCCATAAAGAAACTAAGGGTTTGGGATTTTTGATTCCATAGGATTAGGCATTCCAAGCGATGTAAAAACATAGGATTGGGTGCTGGGAAAGAAAACAAAGGATTAATATTTCTCGTTACAGTACTGAACGTTGTCTCTAAAACAAAAACAATAGATTATAGGGTTTTGATTATGAGTGCATTTACATAAATGAGACATTACTGAAATAAAACATTAGAGTGTGTTTTGATTTAAAATTACAGTACATTCAAACGATATGAGATTGAGGGTTTTGATTGTAATAATATGAGGAGCCCTACATAGGATTAGAGACTTTGATTTATATGAGACACTACAAAAGAGAAACATATGATTATTGTTTTGATTGAAGTTAGAACATTATGAACATTCCCAAAGAGATTAGGGTCTTTGATTCGAAAATATGCAGAGAGCGTTTGAAAGAAAATGACATGGGATTAGAATGTTGAGAAAACATGGAGGCCATTGCAAAGAAACATAGCTGTGAGATGCGAAAATAAAGATGATAGAATTAGTGTTTTGATTACAGCGACGTTACTGAAAGAACAAACGATTCTGACGGTTTTGATCCAGCCCGATAGTACGCATTCGAGAAGAAAATATAGAATTAGGGTTTTGGATTCATACGCCAGTACGCGAGAAATTTTGGAGGTCTTGATCGAAAAGGTTAGTGATTTCGACATAGGTTGGGGTTTGATTCAAAGAGCCTGATAGTAGAACATTGCAAAAAGAAAACATAGGATTTGAGCTTTGATTGATAAATTCAAACGCTGATTACGAATGGAGATTTGGTACGCTTTCATTCAAGCCAAGGAGAGATATTCTTAAATGAAAACATAGGTTTAGGGTTTTGATTCACAAATAGGAGACATTACTATGAATTAACACAGTATTAGGATTTTGATTCAAAACTAGTACACAAACCAAAAAAAAAACATAGGATTAGTGTTCCGATTAAAAAATAGGAGCCATTTATAAAAAAAACGTAGGATTAGGGTTTTGATTGATGAATATGAGACATTACAAAAAAAAAACATAGGATTAATGTTTTGATTGAAAAATAGGAGACATTCCAAAAAGATAAATAGGATGAGTGTTTGATTAAAAAAATAGTAGATATTAAGAAAGAAAAACATATTCGGGTTTTGATTCTAAGATAGGAGACATTTCGAAAATAAAACATAGGATTGGTATTTTTATTCAAAAATAGGAGGCATTTGAAAAGAAAACACAAGGTCAAGGTTCTGATTAAAATTAGCATAGATTCCCAAAATCAAAGATATGATTATGGTTTTAATTCAAATCTAAAAAATAGGACACAATCCGAAAAGAAAACATAGAATTAGGGTTTTGTTATAAAAATAGTAGACATTCCGAAAAGACCGAAAAGGATTAAGTTTTCTTATTGTAAAATAGGATACCTTTGGAAAAGAAAACAAGGAATTCATATTTTGATTGAAAGATAGTATACTTTCCAACAAGAAAACATAGAATTAGGTTTTTGATTGAAAAATAATAGACATTACTCTAAGAAAACATAGGATTTTTGAATGAAAACTCTAATCCTATGTTTTATAATAGTAATGTCTCCTATTTTTCAATCAAAACATTAATCCTATGTATTCTTTTCAAAATGCCTACTATATTTTACTCAAAACCCTAATCCAATTTTTTCTTTTTGCAATGTCTCCTATTTTTTAATAAAAAATCTAATCCTTTCTTTTCTTTTCCGAATGTTTGCTATTTTTGAAGCAAAACCCTAAGCCAAAGTTTTTCTTTTTAGAATGTGTCCTATTTTTCAGTTTTGAACCAAAAGCCTAATCCTTTGTTTTCTTTTTAGAATGTCTCATTTTATTTAATCAAAACCCTAATACACTCTTTTGTTTTGTCGATGTCTCCAATTTTTGAATAAAATTCTTGATCTTATGTTTTGTTTGAAGAATGTATCCTATTTTTGAATTAATCCATTAATCCTATATTTTCTTTTTGCAATGTCTCCTATTTTCAATCAAAACACTAATTCTATGTTTTCTTTCCGGGATGTCTCCTATTTATCGGATTTCAATCAAATCCTAATCCTATGTTTCGTTTTGGAAAGTCTCCTATTATTCAATAAAAACTCTAATCCTATGTTTTCTTTTCAGAATGTCTACGAATTTTTAATCAAACCATAATACTATATTTTCTTTTCGGAATGTCTACTATTTTTTAGTTTTAATTGAAAATTCTAATCCTTTGCTATCTTTTGGGAATGCCTCCAATTTATGTATCTACACCCTTATCCTATGTTTTCTTTTCGATATGTCTCCTATTTTTCAACTAAAATACTTATCCTATGTTTTCTTTTTGGAATGTCACCCAAATTTTGGTTTTCAATCAAAAACCTAATCCCATTATTTCTACTCAAAATGTCTTTTAGTTTTGAATCTGAACTATAATCCGATGTGTTAATTTCAAAAAGGCCCCTATCTTTTTGTTTTGAATCAAAATGCTAATCCTACGTTTTCTATTTAAAAAGTCTCAATCTTTTAAGTTTTGAATCAAAACACTAATCCTTTGTTTTCTTTTCAGAATATCTCATTTTTTGATATCGAAACCCTAATCCTATCTTTTGCTTTGGCAATGTCTGCAAATTTTTATCAAAATACTAAGCTAATGTTTTCTTTTCGTAATGTCTCAAATTTTTCAATCAAAATCCTAGTTCTCTATTTTCTTTTTGGAATACCTCCAATTTTTGAATAAAACCCCTAATCTTATGTTTCCTTTTGGGAATGGCTACTATTTTTTAATCAAAGTAATAATTGTAAATTTTGTTTTTGTAATGTCTCTTATATTTTTAATCAAAACAATAAAATTATGTTTACTTTTGGGAATGTATAAAATTTTTTAATCAAAACAATAATCTTGTGTTTACTTTCCATAACGTCTCACATTTTTCAATCAAAACACTAATCATATGTCCTCTTTTCAAAATGACTCATATTTTTGAATAAAAATCCTAATCCAATGTTTTCTTTTGGGAATGTCTGCAATTTATGAATCAAACCACTAATCCTATGTACACTTTTGGAAATGTCCCCTATTTTTGAGTTTTTAATCAAAACCCTAATCCTATGTTTCGTTATAGTAATGTCTACTATTTTTCAATCAAAACCATATTCTTATGTTATTTTTTTCGAATTGTCTCATACTTTTTCAATTAAAACACTAATCCTATATTTCCTTTTGGAATGTTTACTATTATTGAATCAAAACCCTAATCCTATATTTTCTATAGTAATGTCTCATATGTTTGAATGAAAAACCTTATCCTATGTTTTCTTTTTGGAATACCAACTATATTTGAATCAAAACATTAATCCTATGTTTTCTTTTGGTAATGTCTATTATCTTTCAATCAAAACAAGAATCCTATATTTTTCTTCAATGTATCCTATTTATCAATTCTGAATCAAAACCGTAAGCTATGCTTTCTTTTCACAATGCGTCGTATTTTTTCAATCAAAACCCTAATCATTTCTTTTCTTTTGTTAATGTCTTCTATTTTGAAATTAAAACGCTAATCCTATGTTTTCTTTTATAATATGCCCAATTTTTCAGTTTTGAATCAAAACTCTAATCTTATATTTAGTTTTGGTAATCTCAGCTAATTTTTAGTCAAAACCATAATCCTATATTTTTTTAGTAATGCCCTGTATATTTGAATAAAAATCCTTATCCTATGTTTTCTTTTGGAAATGCCTCCTATTTTTGAATACTCTAACATTATATGATTCTTTTTCAATATCTCCTATCTTTTTCAATCATACCCCAAAATTTCTTTTCTCTCTGAAATATCTCCCTTTTTTCAATCAAAACCTAACCAGTGAATGTCTAATAGTTTTGACTCAAAACCCTAATCCTATGTTTTCTTATAGTACAATCTTCTATTTTCCAATCAAAACCCTAATCCTATGTTTTCTTTTGAGAATGGCTTGTATTTTTTAATAAAACCTAATCCTTTGTCGTCTTATAGGAATATCTGCTAGTCTTTAATCAAAACTCTAATCCTATATTTTCTTTTGGAATCGTCACCAATTTTTGAATGAAAATTTTAATCCTGTGTTTTTTTTTGGAAATGTCTCCTATTTTTTGGTTTTTAATCAAACCCCAAATCCTATCTTTTCTTATACTTATAGTAATGCCTCATATTTTTCAATCAAACCCCTAATACTATGTTTTCTTTTTGGAATGTTTTCTTATATTAATGTCCCTTATTTTCAATCAAAACCCTAATCCTATGTTTTTTTCAATGCTTACTATATTTAAATCAAACCCTAATCCTATGTTTTCTTTTCAGAATGTC
Organism: Dioscorea cayenensis subsp. rotundata; assembly: GCF_009730915.1. Taxonomy (NCBI): domain Eukaryota; kingdom Viridiplantae; phylum Streptophyta; class Magnoliopsida; order Dioscoreales; family Dioscoreaceae; genus Dioscorea; species Dioscorea cayenensis. The sequence goes on along the minus strand of NC_052485.1, from coordinate 18,365,602 downwards.
TCCTATCTTTCAATCAAAACACGAACCCATGTTTTCTTTTCTTAATGTCTTCTATTTGTTAGTTTTGAATAAAAATCCTAACATATGTTTTCTTTTCAATGTCTTCTATTTTTAATCAAAAATCTAATCTTTTCTTTCCTTTTTGGAATATATGCTATTTTTTAATCAAAACCCTAATCCTATGTTTTCTTATTAGAATGTGTCCTATTTTTCAGTTTTGAAGCAAAACCCTAGTGCTTTGTTTTATTTTTAGAATGTCATTTTTTCTAAATCAAAACCTTAATCCTTTCTTTCATTTTGGGAATCTATACTAATCTTTAATCAAAACCTTAATCCGATGTTTGTTTTTTGGAATGTCTCATATTTTTAAATCAAAACCCTAATCTTGTGTTTTCTTTACAAAATGCCTACTATTTTTCAATCAATTCCCTAATCCTATGTTTTCTTATAGTAATGTATTCTATTTTTTAATCAAAACCCAAATCCTAGGTTTTTTCTTTGTGGATGCCTCGTATATTTGAATTAAACCCTAATCTTATGTTTTCTTTTGGGAATGTCTGCTATTTTTGAATCAAAACACTAACCCTAATTTTTCTATTCTGAATGTCTACTATTTTTGAATGAAAACCCTATCCTATTTTTCTAATAGTAATGTCTCATATATTTGAATTAAAAGTCTAATCCTATGTTTTCTTTTTGAAATTTGTCCTATTTTTTTTTTGTTTTGAATTAAAACCGTAAGCTTTTTTTCTTTTCTCAATGCCTCATTTTTTTCAATCAAAAGCTCATAATGCTGTCCTCGTGCGGGAACGTTCTGCTATTTTTGTACCAAAATTAATACAAGTATCTTTTGGGAATGTCTCCTATTTTTTAATAAAATCCTAATCCTATGTTTTCTCTTTGGAATATCTCCTATTTTTGAATTAAAACCCTAGTCTTTTTTCTTCTTTTTGTAATGTATCCTATTTTTCAATCAAAACACTAATTATTGTTTTCTTTTCAGAATATCTCATATTCAATTTTCAATCAAAATCCTTATCTTATGTTTTATTTACAGAATGTATTCAATTTTTCAATCAAAATTTTAATCCTATGTTTTATTTTCAGAATGTCTCCTATTTTTAAATCAAAGCCTAATTCTATGCTTTCTTTTCAGAATGACTCATATTTTTTAGTTTTGAATCAAAACCCTAATCATTTGCTATCTTTTCATAATATCTCCTATTTTTTATCTAAACCCTAGTCCTATGTTTTCTTTTCGGAATGTCACTTAAATTTTGGTTTTCAACCAAAAGCCTACTGCTATTATTTCTTCTCGGAATGTCTTCTAGTTTTGAAACAAAACCCTAATCCTATTTTTTCTTTTCAGAATGTCTCCTATTTTTTGGTTGGAATTAAAACGTTAATGCTATGTTTTCCTTTTTAAAATGTTTAATTTTTTTTAGTTTTGTATCAAAACTTTAATCCTATGTTTTCTTTTCAGAATGTCTTTTTTTTTAATCAAAACCCTAATTTTATGTTTTCTTTTCATATTGTCTCTATTTTTCCGGTTTAATCAAAACACCAATCCTATTTCTTACTTTCAGAATATCTCCTATTTTTTGGTTTAATCAAAACCATAATCCTATGTTTTCTTATACTAATGTGTCCTTATTTTAAAGTTTTGATCGAAAACCATAATCATATGTTTTGTTTTTGGAATGCCTAGTATATTTCAATCAAAACCCTAATACTATGTATTTTGTTTTTAGAATGTCTCCTACCTTTCAATCAAAACAAGAATATTATGTTTTTTTTCTTAATGTCTCCTATTTATTACTTTGAATCAAAATCCTAACCTAAGTTTTCTTTTCGGAATGTTTTGTATTTTTCAATAAAAAATCTAATCCTTTATTTTCTTCTCGGAATGTCTGCTATTTTTGAATCAAAACCCTAATCCTATGGTTTCTTTTCGGAAAGTGTCTAATTTTTTAGTTTTGAATCAAAACCTTCATTCTTTTGTTTTCTTTTTAGAATGTCTTATATTTTTAATCCTAATACTATCTTTTGTTTTCAGAATTTATACTAATTTTTTGTAAAAACCCTAATCCTATGTTTCCTTTTCGTCATGCCTCCAACTTTTGAATAAAAATCCTAATCCTATTTTTCTTTTCGGAATATTTCCTATGTTTCCATCAAAACCCGAATCCTATGATTTCTTTTCTTAATGTCTCATATTTGTCAGTTTTGATTCAAAAATATAATTCTTTTTTTTGTCTTTTGGGAATATCTGCTAATTTTCAATCAAAACAATAATTCTATGTTTGCTTTTGGCAATGGCTTATCAAACCCTAATTCTACAATCGAATGTCTCCTATTTTTTGAATGAAAACCCTAATCCTTTGATGTCTATTCGTAATGTTTGCTTTTTTTAAATCTAAACCCTAATCCTTTGTTTACTTCTCAATATGTCTCCTATTTTTCAACAGATACTATAAGCTTATGTTTTTCTTCTCAGAATGTCATCTAAAGTTTGGTTGTCAATCAACTAGCTAATCCTATTATTTCTTCTACAAATTTCTTCTAGCTTTCATTCAAATATCTAATCCAATGTTTTCTTTTTGGAATGCCGCTTATTTTTAGGTTTTGAATCAAAACTCTAAATCTATATTTTCTTTTCAGAATGTCTCATTTCTTTAATCAAAACCTTAATTCTATCTATTGTTTTTTGTATGTATGCTAATTTTTAATCGAACTCTAATCCAATGTTTTCTTTTGATAATGGTTTCTACTTTCAAATAAAAAATCTATTCCTATGTTTTCTTTTCGGAATGCCTCCTATGTTTTAAATAATACCCTAATCTTATATTTTCTTTTGGGAATGTCTGTAATTTTTGAATCAAAACAATAACCACATATTTTTTCTTCGCAATGTCTCATTTTTCCAATCAAAAGCCTAATTTTAAGTTTTTTTTAGAATGTCTGCTATTTTTTAATCAAAACTCTAATCTTATGTTTTGTTTTTTGAAAGACTGCTAGTTTTAAATTAAAACAATAATCCTATATTTTTCCACTAAAGTCTGCTATTTTTGAATCAAAACAATAATCCTATGTTTTCTTTTCGGAATGGCCCCTATTTTTTAATCAAAATCCTAATCCTATGTTTATTTTTGAAAATGTTTGCTATGTTTGAAACAAAACCATAGTCCTATGGTTTGTTTTGGCAATATCACCTACATTTTTGGGTTTAAGTAAAAACTTAATCGTATGTTTTCTTATAGTAATGTCTCCTATTTTTTAATTAAAATCATAAACCAATGTTTCTTATAGTAATGTCTCTAATATCTAAATCAAACTCTAATCCTATTTTTTCTTTTTGGAATGCCGACTATATTTGAATCAAAACCCTAATCCTATGTTTTCTTTTCGTAATGTCTCCTATCTGTCATTTAAAACTCGAATCCTATGTTATCTTTATTCTGTCTCCTATTAGTCGGTTTTGAATCAAAACAACAAGCTATGTTTTCTTTGCAGAATGTCTCATACTTTTCAATAAAAAACCTAACACTTTCTTTTCTTTTCAGAATTTTTGCTATTCTCGAATCAAACCCTAATCCTACATTTCCTTTCGAAATGTATCCTATTTTCGAGTTTTGAATCAAAACCCAAATCCTTTGTTTTATTTTCAGAATGTCTCATTTTTTTTTTATTAAAAACCTTAGTCCTATCTTTTGATTTTAGAATCTATGCTAATTTTTAATCCAAACCCTAATCCTATGTTTTCTTTCCGTAATGCCTCCTACTTTTTTTAAAAATTCTAATCCTATGTCTTCCTTTCGGAATGCCTCCTATTTTTGAGTCAAAACACTAATCCTATGTTTTCTTTTTGGAATATCTCCTATCTTTCAATGAAAACCCTAATCCTATGTTTACTTTTAAAAATATCTCATTTTTTTAATGGCTACAAGTTTTGTATCAAAACCCTAATCCTATGTTTTCTAATAGTAATGTCTTATATTTGTCAATCAAAATCCTAATTCTCTGTTTTCTTTCTCGAATGGATCCTATTTTTGAATAAAAAATCAAAGCATTTTTTTTTCTTTTCGAAATGTCTACTATTTTTTAATCAAATCCCTAATCCTATGTTTTCTTTTGGAAATATCATCTATATTTGAATCAAAACTCTAAACGTATGTTTTCTTTTGGAAATGCATCCTTCTTTTTGGTTTCTAATCAAACCCCTAATCCTATTTTTTTCTTGTAGTAATCTCTCATATTTTTCAATAAAAACGGTAATCCAATGTTCTCTTTTAGGAACACCTACTATTTTTCAATTAAAAGTCTAATCCTATGTTTTTCTTTCTGGAATGCCTACTATATTTGAATCAAAACACAAATTCTATATTTTCTTTTCGGAATATTGTCAAACAAAACCCTACTCCTATGTTTTCTTTATGGAATGTCTACTATTTTTCAATCAAAATCCTAATCCTATATTTTCTTTTGGAAATGTCCTTTATTTTTTAATCAAAAACCTAATTCTTCTTTTCTTTTAAGAATGTTTGCTATTTTTGAAACAAGACACTAATCCTATGTTCTCTTATAGTAATGTCTTTTATTTTTAATCAATATCATACTCCTAGGGGGGACAAGTGTGTGTTAGTAACCATTATAGTGAAATCATGACTTGCTTTTACTTCTTTAACCTAAAATCCTTGTCACCCAACCCTAATTATGGTTGAACACATCCTTCTGTTATGTCTTGTGTTAAAACAAAGAATTGGAAAGTCGGATTCCTCTTTAGGAATTCCCTACCAATCATTTTGTAAAGTTTCGCTTTGTGAAAAATATTGTAGAAATAGCTATCACTTTCGATGAGTGAAAGCCACTCTTGAGTAGTCGAATTTTGGCCATCACAAATGTACATTTGATGCCTACATAGGGAAAAGGCTACCTCTATGGTGTATGAAGCTACTACTCATTGAGCAGTATTCCATTTTTAATCTGTTGTGACTGTGGGGAACATAAGTTAGGGTTTTCAAACACACACACATTAGGTTTTGGAAGTAAGAGTATAGTTGTTATTGTGCATTCATGTTCTTACTAACCCCTGTGTTCCCTCTTCGTTTGAAATTTTTATCATCATTCTAATGAGATCAGAAGAATTGCACTCATCTCTTTTGTTATTGAGTATCTGGTGATTGATTGAGGACAAGCAACAACTCAAGTGTGGGGGCATTTAATCAGTGCACTTTATATATATATATATATATATATATATATATATGTTTTCATGCCCTAAGTCCATCAATGTAATAGTTGGAAAGGGCTTTAGTACCCAAGCTGGACACGGGTGAGACACGCTCATGTCCTCCTTGTTGAATATTTCAGCATGATGTGTATCCCAATAAGAATTCTATGTAGAAGGGTGTTCTCAAGCTTGACATGATCTAGACATGGCCATGTCTGTGCCGTTGAATACCTCATCCCGAAGACAATTTTACTAAAGAAGAAGTGACACGCGCTGGGTGGTCTCGCCAAGTTCGTGTCCCACCACAGTACAGTTAAGACACGATCGTGTCCCTTCTACTGAATTTTCCAGGCGAGCCCTCGCCCATTTCACTCAAAATTCCTCGACACAACATGGTCTGGACATGCTCGTTTGCCGACCGTGTCGAGCCCAAAATCTTCCTTTTTAACTCCAGTTTCGAGGGTTTCGTTTCCATCTTTGTAAGGGGATCTTCTTCTCCACCTTGAGGACATTGATGAGAGCAAAAATCAATCTTATCCACACCTTCTAAGGCAACAAGGAGCAAGTTGGAGGCACGAGGGAAATGGTGCTCGCAAACAGAGCTTGACATCGGAGGCAAATCTTGAATAGAAGGGAGTCGTTTCTTTTTTCTTTAGATTCATTGTTATCATCTCCATGTTTCACCTACCCAGGAGGGGCTAGCTGGCCACGGTGCCCTGGGATGGGAACTATGCCACTTTGTATGCTTCTTACACTTGTATTTTTCTTGATTTACGGAGTTCGTTATTGTGTTAAATCTTGTGTTGCAAAACTTGATGTGCTTGATTTGCGTAATTGCTTAGGTAAAACTCGATGGGGGATGCCACAGTTGTTATTGCCCTAGACAATGGCATAACTTGGTGAGCTTGAACCCATAGTTATCTCTGGAAAACTTAACATAGTTGAAAGTCGTAGTTGTAACATTTCTCTTGAGCACACACTAGAACCTAAGAATGTACCTAGTAAATCTTGAGAGCGAGCGAGCATCACTAAGTGTATAGGGAACATCCCGGGGCATTGTTCTCTTGTTGTTAACAATCGATCCAATCACTCGTTATCTTCACCGTTCCTTTTCTTTTTATCTCTTTTACTATTCTGTTTATCTGAGTTATTCCAATCTCCAATTTGTTTCTAACTAGAGATCAATGTTAAGTTAGTATTTTTAGTCTAGTCCCTGAGGTTCGACAACCCTACTCCCTCACGGGTACCATTGTATTACTTTGTGATGCGACTGTGTACTTGCAGAGAACACATCAAGTTTTTAGCGATGTTACCACAAACTGACAACTATTAAGAAAGCTTAAAATCTGGTGTTTTAATTTGTTTATATTGTGTATACTAGTGAATATTTTTCATTCCATCATGTTCTTTACTTTATTTTCATCTTTAGCTTACTTTTTAGTTTCTTTTGAACTTACATTGCTCTACATTGTATGTGTAGGTACAGTTACATGACCCATGGAAGCACTTCTTCCCCATTGGCATGTCTTGATACAGAAGTTGAAAGAAATTTAGGATAAGGATCCGTCAGATTAATTTGAGTGAGATAGGATCTGTTGAGATAGGCATGGAAGTGGGTCAGGAAGATGAAATAGATGATAATCAACCGTAAAGTATCTCAGATTTTGCACATCCAAATATTAAGGGGGTCGGTTCGAGTATTGTTCATCCTCCAGTTACAGAGAACAACTTCGAATTGTAGTCGAATTTATTTAATTGGTGCAACAGATGTGTCAATTCGATGGATTTCAGGATGAAGACCCTTATGAGCACCTTAGAAACTTCTTAGAAATTTGTGACACTTATAAGGTGAACAATTTTTCTGAGGAAGCAGTTTGTCTAAGACTCTTTCCATTCACATTACGAGGAAGGCCCAAGCAGTGGCTAAATTCCTTGCACACTGGGTCTCTCACAACAAGGAAGCAGATTTCAGAGGCATTTGTTGCTCGATATTTTCACTGGTAAGAACTTGTGTGATAAGAATGTGAAGTATTCTTTTCTTATGATGATCATTACTTTTATTAGGTTTCAGCGCTAATATGTGTGCATTTATGTTACTTTCATGCATATAGGGTTGTGAAACCGAATGTTAAAGAAAGAAGCCAATGTAGGTCGTGAAAGCACTATTTGGAGGAAATCTTGAGAAGGTTCAAACGCGAAGTCATAAGTCAGGTTCAAGATGAAAGAATGTGTGCCACCCTCCTTGTATTCAAGTTAGCACAATGATTTAGGGGGCACAAAGGCAGTCGCATTCGAGTATCCCGGCTTGTGCAATGATAGCAAGATCTTCACCAATGAAGCCGTTTATTAAAGAAGCAAGGCGATCTATGATGTAAACATGTGCCCGTTTATGTTACCTCGATGAAAACATGGATTCGGGAGTGTTTCGGGTCTCTATTGTAGCAAGTTCTCTTCACAGCAGGCCAAAAACGTGAAGTTCAAAGAATCCACACGAGCATATGGACATTATCCACGCCTGTGTGAAATTTTAATAGGCTTGTGTGGAAAATCCACTAGGCTGTGTGGATGCTGATTCCAGCCCTATTTAAGGCCGATTTCAGGCCCGATTTGAGGATTCTTTTCTCCATCTTTTCCCCAACTTCAAGATGGCGGCGGCTAGGGTTTTGAGATGTATTGGCAAGGGTTTTGTAGTGGTTCTACGGCTTCGACATCAAGCTCCACTTGGAAGAAGGTTATTGGAGGAGCTTTTCGAGGAGACGAGGCCACTCCACAAGACCATTGACACAACTACCGAGGGGGTTTTTCCTATGGATTACTTATTTTTACATTTGATTTCATTGTTGATTGTAACTAGCTCCATGGAGAGCTAAACCCCCTAGTGGGTACTTGGATTTATGAACCCTAGGATGCTATTGTTTCTTTAAACCTTTTATTATGCTTTCCTTTATTGATGTTTTAATTGAGTTCCAATCTTGAATGCTTGTTGAATGATTTCTCTCTTAGAGTGAAACTAGGGTTGAGATTCTATATTGGAAACATTTGTGGATAGGTCACACGCCATGAGGGTTAGACAAAGCTAAATTGGAGAGGGTTGAGAGGGTGAGTCGAGAGATACCGGAGAATCCCCTTTTCCCTCCCGTGTGATTCCTACCTCCATTTCCTCGAGTTCTTTGCGGTCATAGTAGAGTGATTGGGCTAAGGGATGACCTTCCACTGGGCTTAGTTGTAGAGGCAACGGAGTGAAAAGTTGAAGTGATTTTAGCACCTAGGGCTTAATTGTGACTAGGGACCTTCCATTGGACCAAAGGGTTAGGTCTACATCTAGGAAGAGGATTTATCACTTGAAATCCCTAGAACTCATTGCGATTCTATACGATTGCAAGGTGTTGAGATTGTTTGATTTCTCCTCCTTGACATGTATAGAGTCAGGCATGGTGACCTTAGATTTGGGACCATGTATTGAAGGATCTCCACGACTCATTAATGCATTAGTTAGGAAACATAATAGAGGGTTTTGCACTTGAACCGATTGTCCTAGGCAGAACAATATTCGAGTACACCATTTATATTGATTGCCTTACCTCCTCTTTACTTGTGCTTCTCTTTCTTGTCTCTTTTATTCTTGTTTACATTAAATCTTGTTAACAAAACCATTATTAATCTTTCACTTGGTTGAGAAATAATTTAAGTATTTTTATTCCCTACTCCCTGTGGATACGATATCCACTCACTTGGGATTTTATTACTCGACAAACCCGTGCACTTGCGGGACATACATAAGGGGAGTTGTCATTCACCCTGCTAAGATCACAAAAATCAGAAGCGACATCTCCTCTTTCTGCCAGTTAGAATCTAAATCCTTATATGATACATGGGAATGGTATAAGGAAATGTTGAAGAAATGTCCGCAGCACGGAATTGTTGACTGGATGCAAATCCAGGTCATCTATAATGGACTGAATACTTCCACCAAACAGATACTTGATGCAGCCGGCGGATGTTCTTTGTGTCACAAGCAACTGAGCGAGGCACAAAATATAATTTAAGAGATTACAAACAATGGGTATCGATGGAGTTTTGAGAGGAACAAACCAGTGAAGACTGCTGGTATTTGTCAAGTTGATGTCATCAATACTCGTTCTGCCAAATAGAGGAATCATCAAATTTTTTCTTGAAGTCAGTCGAGACAAGGATAGTTGGTTCAGCAGCAGCAACAACAGTATAAGCATCCACCTCAAATTGCACAACAGTCACAGTCCTTTTCCTCCTCAGAACCTTCCAACGACCTCACCAGTTTAATGGCTAAATTTATAAGGAGTACCGAGACATGGTTCACTGGTCATGAGGAGATGATCAGAACCACCAATGCATCCATGAGGAATTTGGAGCACCAGGTGGCCCAAATGTCTAACCTGCTGGAGGAAAGGCTACTGGGGACCCTCACGTGCAACATAGTAATGAATCTGAAAGAATCATTGAAGGGTGTGACTTTAAGAAGTGGAAGTAGCTACCAAATTTTGTTGAGAAGGAGCCTGAACTGCAAGTTTGTGAAGCCACCGTGCACACCAACAAAGACAACACCACAAAGGACAGAAATTCAATCCCAGACTATTAACAGAAACTTCTATACCCTGTAAAGCCAAGGAAAGGCCAACAAGATGAGAAGTACAAAAAATTTCTTGACATGTTTATAACTTTGCACATTAATGTCCCATTTGTAGAAGCCCTTGCTCACATGCTGAGGTATACCAAATTCTTGAAAGAACTGCCCACCAACAAAAGGAAGTTTGAGGATATCTTCTATGATACTCAGTGAGGAGTGTTCTGTTTTAATATACACCAAACTTCCCACGAAGGAGAAAGATCTAGGGGGATTCATCGTTCCTTGCATAATTAGGGGTTTAGTTGATGAGAAGGCCCTTGCTGACCTTGAGGCCAGTATTAACCTAATGCCCTTGATAAGTGCTTGTGCGATAAGAATGCGAAGCATTCTTTCCTTATGATGAGCATTACTTTTGTCCGGTTTTAGCGCTAATACGTGTATATTTATGTACTTTTATGCAGGTTGGGTTGTGAGACCGATTATTTGCGAAAGAAGCCATTTTAGATCATTTTACGCATTATTTGGAAGAGATCTTGAGAAGGCTCAAACGCAAAGACATGAGTCAGGTTTAGAATGATAGAATGTATGCCAACCTCCTTGTATTTGAGCTAAGACAATGATTCGGAGGGGCACGAAGGCATTTACATCCTAGTATTCCGGCTTGTGCATATTTAGGAAGATCTCCACCAACGTGACCATTTATTGAAGAACCAAGACGATCTGCGATGTGAACGTGTGCCCGTTTACGTTACCTCGATGAAAGCATGGATTCAGGAGTATTTTGGGTCGTTACTGTAGCAAGATACTGTAGAAATCACTATAGCAAATATCTGTAGCAGGTACTGTTCACAGCCGGCCGAAGAAGGAGCAAAACAGAGGAGCCACACGGGCTTGTGGAAATTCCACACGCCCGTGTGTTAATTCCACACGCCCGTGTGCAATATCCACAGGAGCGTGTGGAATCTTGATTCCAGCCCTATTTAAGGCCGATTTCAAGATTATTTTCTCTATCTTTTCCCCAACTTGAGAGAGGGCTACGGCTAGGGTTTTGAGAGATATTGGCTAGGGATTTGCAAAGGTTCTATGGCTCCGACATCGTCATCTCTTTGGAAGAAGGTTGGTAAGGGAGCCTCCGAGGAAGCCGCAGCCCAAGGGTCTCAGCCAACTTTAGAGTCACAACAAGAGAGAGATTCGATAGAGGAGGTCCCTCCAGCACAGGACCCACCCATAGTGCGCATGTTTTCACCATCTAGGGCTTATGATCGTTTTGAGAGGCTCGAGAATGCTGTGGGGGTGATACGGACAAAGATCGCTAAGGCACGAGCAGAGATAGCAGAGGTGCACGCGACGCTGGCCGCACAGTTTATAAATTTCATGACGCGTTTCGACGCTTTACAACTGATCCTTCAAAGAGATGCTGCTGCACCTTTTGTACTGCAACCGCGCACCTCCCAGACCCCTCCTGCATCACAATCATTGGACCCACTAGCACCTTCTGATCCAGCCCCAGCAGCATAGGAGCCAGAGCGTGGCGCCGACACTTAACTTGCTTTTATTTCTACTTGCATTTTGTTTTGGACATGTTATCCTCAGAAAGGACTTTCCTTCTGAGCTTATTTCTCATTTTGTTGTCTCGAGTTGTATTTCTTGCTCTATCTTATGTATACTCGAGTTTTATTTTCTTTTATTGAGCTCTACTGAACCCCCTCGTGTATGCGTGCAGATGGTCTTGCCATCATGGGAATTGAGAACTTGTCATAGACATGGCCAAGGTGCTTCGGCACTTGGCCGTGTGTTCCTTACAACCCGTTGGAACATCACCCAAGGATTTAGCTCCATCAAATGCAACACTAGAAGTCAGGGGAGTATTGTTTGGATTGCTTCTCCCACATTTATTCTTGATTGATATACATTATAAGTGAGCTTGCATGTGTACGTTGAGGTCAATGTACAACTTTAGTGTGTGTGTGTGTGTGTGTGTGGGGCGGGGGAGTTTCATAGTGCACATATCTTTTTACACTAGTTTGATTGATATATATGCTCACATAGAAAATGGCGGTTCACCTTAGTTGTAATGACGGTATTCTTGAGTTTAGGAGAATTTTTAACATTGAATGTTTCCATGCTCTAGTTCATGCTTTAATTTTTAGAAATTTTTGCCCGAATAACATTTTGTGCATTTCTCAGTCTTTAAACTCTTTTGGAAACTCAAGTCTAAGGTTAAAGGGACCAGTTTTAGTTTTGTTTCTTGTGTAGCTTTATTATTAAAAAAAATGAAAAATGGAAAAGAAAGAATGAACAAAGTGTTTTTATCCTATAATTGTGCTTGTTGGGTGGATAGAGCTACCACCCATGATGTATGAAGTTACTCTCATAAGTCGTATACTAGCTATGCCCTATTGAGAGAAAGAGCTATCTCATGGGATGTGTGAAAGCTACCACCCTAGTAGAAAGAGCTACCACCTCGAAAGTGTGAAAGCCACCTTAGCGGCCGCTTTGGAAAGGGCTACCTTAGAGGATGTGTGAAGCTACTACCCTGTTTGAAATGTTTGGTACCCTTTGTAGATAAATAAGTCCCTTATACCTAGAACTTTGAGGAGTATACTTTGGGTTGACTAGAGTGAGTTCACACACTTACACGATTTTAGGTTTGTTTTCTTTTTTTTTAATTCAAGTTTTTAGCTAGAGCATTGATTCTTTCGTATTTAGTGTTGAAAATTTCTTTTACTATTAGAATGCTTTCTTTGCATGCTTTGGTGAACCTAAGGCCAAGCACTTCGAATAGTCCCTTCATCTATGCATACAATGTTTTAACTTTTGCTTAAGGACAAGCAAAAGCTTAAGTGTGGGGGAGTTTGATAAGTGCTTGCGCGATAAGAATGCAAAGCGTTCTTTCCTTATGATGAGCATTACTTTTGTCAGGTTTTAGTGCTAATACGTGTGTATTTATGTACTTTTATGCAGGTTGGGTTGTGAGGCCGATTATTTGCGAAAGAAGCCATTGTAGATCATTTTACGCATTATTTATAGGAGATCTTGAGAAGGCTCAAATGAGGAGACATGAGTCGGGTTTAGAATGATAGAATGTTTGCCAACCTCCTTGTATTTTGAGCTACGGCAATGATTCGAAGGGGCACGAAGGCAGTTACATCCTAGTATTCTGTGTTGTGCATATTTAGGAAGATCTCCACCAACATGACCGTTTAGTGAAGAACCAAGACGCTCTACGATGTGAACGTGTGCCCATTTACGTTACCTCAATAAAAGCATGGATTCGGGAGTATTCCGGGCCGTACTGTAGCAGGATACTGTAGAAATCACTATAGCAAATAAATGTAGCAGGTACTGTTCACAGCCGGCCGAAGAAGGAGCAAAACAAAGGAGTCACACGGGCGTGTGGAAATTCTGATTCCAGCCTTATTTAAGGCCGATTTCAGCCCCAATTTCAAGATTCTTTTCTCCATCTTTTCCCCAACTTGAGAGAGGGCTGGGGGTTAGGGTTTTGAGAGGTATTGGCTAGGGATTTGGAGAGGTTCTACGGCTCCGACATCCTCATCTCTTTGGAAGAAGGTTAATAAGGGAGGCTCCGTCGGATTGATTCAGCGAGGCATATCTTATACCGGACAAGGGGATCTTGCGACGAGTAGAGGACTCTCCATAAGACCATCGCCATGACTATCGAGGGGGTTTTCCAATGGATTGTTTTCTTTTACATTTGATTTCATTATCGTTTGTATTGTTCTACATGGAGAGCTAAACCCCTAGTGGGTACTTGGGTATTTGTGAACCCTCCTAGGATGTATTAGTTTCATTGAATCATTTTATTATGCTTTCAATTAATTGATTTTATTGTGAGTTCCAATCTTGAATGTTTGATTGTTTGAATACTCCCTTAGAGTGACACTAGGGTTGAGAGTTCATGTGGTAACCTTTGTGAGTAAGTGACACATCACGAGAGTTAGACAAAGCTTGATTGGAGAGGGTTGAGAGGGTGAGTCGAGAGGTACATGAACGTCCCCTTTCCCCTCTGGTGGGATAGATTCTACCTCCGTTCCTCGAGTTCTTTGCGAACATAATAGAGCGAATGAGCTAAAGGATGACCCCCCCGCTGCGGCTTAGTTGCGAGTGCAACGGAGTGAACCGTTGAGGTGATTTTAGCATCTAGGGCTTAATTTTGGTTAGGGACCTTTCTTCTGGACCAAGGGTTAGGTCTACAATTAGGAAAAGATTTATCACTTGGAATCCCTAGAGCTTAATGTAATCCTTCTTACGAGTGTGAGGTTGAGAGGTTGTTCAACCTCTCCTCCGGGACATGTACAGGATTAGGCTTGGTTAACCCTAGATTCGGGGTCATGCATTAAAGGATGCCCCTGACTCACCATTGCATTAGTTAGGAAGCATAATAGAGAGTTCTTGCACTTGAAATGATTTTCATAGGCGGATCAATACCCGGGTACCCCATCTTTATCGATTGCCTTACCTTCTACTTTACTTTTGCTCTCTTTCGGGTTGTTTTACCTTCGAGAATTGAATCTTATCACACATATTATTATTCATCTTTCATATATTTAAGAAGCAAATTAACTATTTTTATTCCCTTTTCCCCGTGGATACGATACCCCACTCACCTGGGATTTATTACTTTGACAACTCCGTGCACTTGCGGGGGAGCCTTGTCAGCCCTACAAAATTTTTAAAGCCTCAGGCTTATTGAGCCTAAACCTACCAACATACCTTTGTAGTGGGCAGATAAATCCACCCGACCACCGAGGGGCATAATTGAAGATGTACTGGTTAAAGTGGACAATTTTATATTTTTGGTGGATTTTGTCATTTTAGATATTGATGACAATGTTGAAGTGCAATTACCTAGGGCAACTTTCAAAGCTCTCATTGATGTCAAGGATGGCTGAGTGACACTTTGAGTTGGTGACGAACAAACCACTTTCATACTTCGTGACTCCGTGAGGCATACAATGTACTTCGATGATACATGTTATTTTGTTGATGTTGTTGATGAGGTTGTCTCTGATTTTGTGCAAGAGACATCCATGAAAGATGAACTTGTTGATCTATTGGAGGATACCACATTGGATGATGAGAGACATGAGGGGTAGTAGAAGAAGCTCAAGGTTTGGATTTGGGGGCTGACAAGGATACGAGAACCACCAAGGAAGCGAATCTCTAGAGCAAGAAAGTGGTGGAAGAAAGTTACATCTAGGAAGAAGAATCCACCTACCTCACCGCTAGTGCCGGACAATATTCAATATTGACTACTTAGACATTTGGTGAGGTCCATTTGATTAACATGTTATTACCATATACTTGCAATTGTGTCACGGGTGGCCAAGAGAGGCCATGATTTCACGAACCTCCTTATGCATAAAAATAGGTAAGTCAAGCTAGTGATGTTAAACAAGTGCTTCTTGGGAGACAACACAAGTCATTTGTTTGTTTTTATTAATTTTGTTTGTTTGTAATTCTAGTGTTTGACTATTATTTTTGTTTTTGGATCGTTGGTCATCTTGTTGCATGTCATCTGCACTCTCTTATGATTTTCTCAGTATTCCTATGATTTGGCATTTGTTCTGATATTGTTTTACTTTATACCATGTACCTTGATGTTTTATTGGGGAGGAAAACTTTTTGTTTAGAAAAAAATTTCGAGGCATAACACGAGGCGAGAACACGCTGATTTTTCACTGCTCTGATTTTTAAAATTTTTCAAGGATAAACACGGGCTTGACACAAAGCGTGGCGCGGAGTGACACATTTTCTAATCACCGGGGCATGAATGTGTCATGGTGTTTTTGAATTTTCATCACTCTTTTGAGATTTTCATCTGGGTTGGCACACTCGGTGACATGATCGTGTCTAACCTGGTTTTCTCGCTCTAACCCTTGTGATTGGGAACACTCGTGCAAGTTTCGCCGTTTCCTTTTAAGACCCTAACACCCAACATCCGCATCTTTTTATCGCATCTCTTCTCCCACACCGTTCGACTGTCCCTCTACTCATTAGGCCTATAAAGTGCGATGCGTTCGTTTGTTGGTTTCCATCGTGAATTTTTCTCAGCGATTTTTTCTTGTTGTTCATCCTTCTTCTGGATCGGGTAAGTGATTGTCATTTTCTTTTGAGTATCTTAGAATTGCAAAGTTTGGGTTTGTGATTTGTGTCCCCCAGAGTTCATTTATGAGATGTAGTTCGCTTTCGATAGTATGGTTGTTTGAATTGATGGCGGCTCAGTGTCATAGTTCTTTTAGGGATGATGATCGACTTTGACACGATCGTCATCACAAGGAGACGATCACTATGCTCCTAGCACGATTGTGTCCTGCCTGATTTTCCATGTTTTTAACTAATTTGTTTCACTTGTTCTGTACTAAGAATGCCGAGGAAGAATATCACATTCCATACTCAGCCTCATATTGAGCAAAACGCCTTTCTCTCTTGTCGACGCTTTCATAAATCTAGACAGATAAATTGGGATGTTTTATGTGAGATATTACTTGAGGCTGAAGTGCAGTAGTTATTGAGTGCTGAGGCATGGCATCAGCTATTTCAGATCACCGACAACACCTATGAGCAAATGGCACTCGAGGTGTTGTCTTGACAAGATCCCCTTGCGTATAGCCCACAAGTGCGCAGGTTTTGTCGATGTAATAATCTCGGGTGGCGGGTATCGAATCCACGGGGGGTAGGGAATAAAAAAATACTTTAATTCGATTCTTAGCTATTTGAAAGATCAATGATCATGAGTGTGACAATGATTCAATTCTCAGCGATAAAAGCAACAAGTAAAGAGAGCAAAAAGTAAAGAAGGGGGTAAGGCAATCGATAAAGATGGGGTACCGGATAATGCTCCACCTAGGGTAATTGTTTTCAAGTGCAGAGAACCCTCTATTATGCTTCCTAATCAATGCAATGGTGACCTGTGGAAATCCTTAATTACATAGTCCCAAATCTAAGGTCAACTATGCCTAACTCTATACATGTCCCGGAGTCGAAATAGAACAATCTCAACACCTCGCACTCGCCTAGAGTTGCAATGACCTCTAGGGATTCCAAGTGATAAATCTCTTCCTAATTATAGACCTAACCCTTTGGTCCAGGTGGAAGGTCCCTAACCACACTGAAGCCCTAGATGCTAAGATCACCTCAACCCTTCACTCCGTTGCACGCGCAACTAAGCCCCAGCGGAAGTTCATCCCTTAGACCATTCACTCTATTACGGCCGCAAAGAACTCGAAAGCGGAGGTAGAATCTATCACGCCGGAGGAAGGGGGCGCTCCTGTGCTTCTCGACTCACCCTCTCAACCCTCTCCAACTAGCTTTGTCTAGCAGCTCGTGGTGTGTCACTCACTCACAAGGGTTACCAACAAGAACTCTCAACCCAAAGTGTCACTCTAGGGGAAATGTTCATACAATCAAGCATTCAAGGTTGGAACTCACAATAAACATCAATTTATTGAAAGCATAACAAAGAGGTTCAAAGAAACAAATACATCCTAGGGTTCACAATACCCGAGTACCCACTAGGGGTTTAGCTCTCCATGGAGCTAAGTACAATCAAAGAAATAGAATGTAAAAGCAATGAATCAATAAAGAAACCCCCTCGATAGTCGTGTCGATGGTCTTGTGGAAATTCCTCTACTCGTCGTCCAAGGATTCCCTCGTCCGGTATAGGATACGCCTCGACCGAAGCTTCCCTACCGACCTTCTTCCTAAAGAATTACGATGTTGGAGCTGTAGAACCGCTCCAAACCATGACCAATACCCTTTGAAACCCTAGCCGAAGCCCTCTCTCATGTTGGGTAAAAGATGGAGAAAAAAATACCAAAATCGGGGCTGAATCGGCTTTAAATAGAAATTTGGAATCGAGGCGACTACGGGCGTGGATGCTCCACGCACACGTGCGAAATTTCCGGACGGGCGTAGAAAATTTCCACACGCACGTGTGGATTCTCTGCTTCTCGATTTCTCGGCGGCTGTGAGCGGTCTTTGCTATATGTTGATACGATTGCTGCCCTTTCTGATGTTCAACTGAATAGCTTCCCAATTCCATATTTTCATCGAGTGTAGCATAAGCGGGCACTACGTTCACATCGTGGATCACTTGCTTCTTCAATGGTGTACACGTTGGTGGAGCTCTTATTCTATGTGCATAAAGTGACGAATACTCAAGCTGTATTGCGTTTGTGCCCCTCAAATGGATGTGCCCACTTTCGAATCTGAGGGAGGTTGGCGCACACTCTAGCATCTCACACCTGACCTATGTCTGCGCATTTGAACCTTAGCAAGATTTCCTCCAAAATTGGTGCATTATGATTCACATTAGCCTATTTCATTCATACTCGGCCTCCACAACCCTATCTGCATAAAAAGTAACATAAAAAACACACATATTAGTGTAAACACCCAAGAAAAGTAATGCTCAACATAAGGAAAAGAATGCTTAGCATTCATATCACACTAAAGCACTTATCAAACTCCCCCACACTTAAGCTTTTGCTTGTCCTCAAGAAAAAAATTAAACATTCATGCATCAATGAAGAAAATATTGGAAGTGCTTGGCCTTAGGGTTCACCAAAAGTATACAAAGAGGGCATTCTACAAGTGAGGAAATTTCAACACTAAATGTGAAAAAAATCGAAACTCTAGATAAAAACTTGAATAAAAAAGGACAACAAACCCAAAATCGTGAAAGTGTGTGGACTCACTCAAGTCAACCCAAGGTATACTCCTCAAAGCTTTAAGTATAAGGGACTTATTTAACTACACCAGAGACAACAATTTCAAAGATGGTAGTAGCTTCACATCCTCTAAGGTAGCCCTCTCCAAAGCGGCCGCTAAGGTGGCTTTTCACACTTTCGAGGGTGGTAGCTCTTTCTACCCGAGTGGTAGCTTTCACTCATCCTATGAGATAGTTCTTTCTCTCGTTAGGGCATAGCTAGTATCCGACTTATGAGGAGTAGCTTCATACTTTCATAGGTGGTAGCTCTTTCCACCCTACAACCACAAATAAACAATAAAACTATTTTTGTTCCTTTTTAGAGTTTATCACAAGAAAAATAAACCTAACTAGTCCCTTTAACATCGAACATGAGTTTCCAATAGAGTTCAAAAGAGTGAGTAGTGCCTATGAGTGTAAATCGGGCAAAAAAATTCCTAAAAATTCAAGCAAGAACTAGAGCATGAAAACATTCAATGTTAACAATTCTCCTAGACTCAAGAATACAATCATTGCAACTAAGGTGAACCGCCATTGGCTATGTGAGCATATAAAAATCAAGAACAATAGAAAAGATGTGTACACTATGAAACTCCCCCCACACTTAAGTTGTACATTGTCCCCAATGTACAAATGCAAGCTCTCTCAAAATATAAATCATTCAAAAAGCAAATGTGGGAGAAGCAATCAAAAACAATACTCCCGACTCCTAGTGTGGCGTTTGATGAAGCTAGTTCATTGGGAGTAGTGTTCTAGCGGGTTGTGAAAGCTCACACAGCCAAGTACCTCGAGTACCACAGCGTGCCCATGACTAAGTCTCAATTCCCAAGAAGACAAGACAATCTTGCACGCATACAGGGGGTTCGGTGAAGCTCAATAAAGACAAAATAAATCGAGTGTATATAAAAAGATGAAGCAATGAATACAACTCGATGATGCAAAAAAATGAAAATAAACTCGGAAGGAGAATCCTTTACGAGTGAACAGAATCTAAGAACAAGAAAAAAATAAAAAAATAAAAATGCAAGAAAGTAAAGTAAAGGAAAATCAAGTAGTCGATTGTCGCTCTCGAGTCGCTGGTCTTTGCTGTAGATTCTTGGTGAAGCACATAGTGGGTCTACCGGTGCCGGGGTAGAGGATGAAGGTGCTAGAGGAACTAAGGAGGCCGTAGGAGATCTCGGTCGCAATACAAATGATGAGGCGACGTCTCGCTCTTAAAGCTGCTGTAACACATCAAAATGCGACATGAACTCTGTGTACTGAGTAGCCTGCATAGCCCTAATCTCGGAAACCTCAGCTCGGACCACCCTTATAGCATTCTCAGCTCGGACCACCCTTGTGTACTGGGAGTGGCTCCTCTGCCACTGGAGGTGCCTCGGTCTCCATCATTGCTGGCTGAGGCTCGGGAGCGGGCTAAGATGCTCCGGCTTCATCACCCTCATCCTCGGCTATCTCTGGAGCTGGTAGTACTAAAGCAAAATCTCCTGTCCGAACCCTGCGGACCATGCCCATCATCCGTATCGTCTCTATACTCAGGGGGGGCAGGTACACTCGTCTTCTCGGCTCCATGAATCGAGATCAAGAGACCCATGCCCGACAATAATCTCGTAATGTAGGGGCCCGAGAAGATCGCTCCCGAGTCTGAGTATAGTGTCACTAATATCGATGTACTCTTCCCGAGATGTGCCCTAAGTGAATCGGTACACAGCTGTACCATCGAGTGCAAATCCGGTAGCTCTGGCGACTCGGGACACCGAGTGCTATCACCACGGCCATTCACCGACCTACTCATAATGGCATACAAGTATTTGTATGCGGGTCGAAAAGGCACGTGGCCTTGGACACCAGCTCGTCTTGACCTTGACCACATAAACACTCTGTAAGCTCTGCGGGGTCAAGGTTCCAGGGTAATCAGTCGGTAACTGTGCATACTCCTTTGTATCTGTAAATGCCTCCTCGTACAAGCCCAGTAGTACTAAAAACTGCGTAATGCTCAAGCTATGGTGGTGTCCAAATATTACGGAACTGAATGGTGTCCCACCATGCCAAAGCTCGCATATGATCTATCAAACTCGAATGATGAGAGCACCTCGAGTTCAAACTCTCGAAATGGGTGGTTCTCTAATCGTCAACAAGCTGCGCCAACCACCCTCTGAAAGCGAGGATCCTCGATCTCATAGCAAAAACTCATCTCCCTACTTCAAATCTCGCAATATAGTCGTGTCTAAGAATCGAGTGCACAAAAGCGGGCCTCGGCGAGATGCTCATAGCAGACACGATGCTGCGGGAATTGCAAACCGCATGCCCTCGGGGCTCGGGGAGATGACTCTCATGGTCTCTTATCGAGCTTGCTTCTTTGACCCTAGGGTGCCATAATGCGCAAGATTTAAATGAAATTGATCAAACAAGTTGATAAACCAATCTTTGGAGAAATCCACGGTGCGTGTGGAATTTCCGCTGCGCCCAGTGTGGATCCATGGGGCGTGAGACCCGCACGACCGCACTTCAACAATCCAAAAAAATACAACTTAATAATACTTCTAACCCGTTTCCTAAACATAAATCGTCTTTCCAATTGAAGAAAGCGAAGCATTATTAACCGAGGTTAATAGCTAGAAACCATGAATTGGCAGGGAGATGATAAAAACAAAACTTATCGATGAGAGGGAGTCAGAAAATGAAGAACCGGCCAGAAAACTTCACTAAAATCCCACCAAATTAGCACTCTGAACTCGGAGAATACTGTGAGAGTGTTTTCAGGCGAATGGAAGTCGTGAAGAGAGAAAGAAATTATCCTCTTTTAAACAGAACTCACGACTTTTGGCGTTTTGTGCATCCCCACGGGCGTGTGGAAATTCCCCATGCCCGTGTGCCCCACTCAAAAAGCACTACTGGTGCGCACACCCATGTGCTCTTTTCGGTAAAAATGCTCGCTTTGACTCATTTGTTCTCCTGCGGGCTTGCGGAAAACATCCACGCCCGTGCTCCCGAATCCGAGGCGGCGCGTCGCCTGTGGCTTCTCTGAACATCAGAGAAAAAAATACTAAATGTTACACACGCCCGATGCGAAAATTCCCACAGGCGTCGGCATTCACATGCCAAACTCGACGGGAAGCCGCGCGCCCGTGTCTTCTCGAGATGGAGAAAACTCCTGCATGAGAGTATCACGCAGGCGTGCGAAAGTACAGCGCCCGTGCGTGGTTCCTGAGTCGCACAGTGAGTCACGCCCATGTGTGCTCTCGAGAAAGTCGCCCAACTCTGCGGGGAATTCGCGCCCGTGTGGAAATTACCCGGGCATGTCGCGATCGCATGATCATTCACGGGGGCGACCCTGCGCAGCCTGTGCCATCTCTGGATCGGCTCGCGTGTACACCCGGCCGTGTGGAAATTCCACCGTCCGTGTGTGTTCGTGGATGACTTAGAAAATCTGCGACCTCTGCCCGAGAAAATTCTCGAACATGCTTACACACTCGAGCTGCCCTAATATGCAAAATTTTACGGTGAAAAACGTGAAATATAACCCAAAGCGACCAAACTTTTCGCCAATTCCTCATAAAGCACACAATGACTTTGTAAAACCCACAATAAAATCATGAGCACAAGCATCTAAAAGATCGAGACATCAACACTTAGCGAATTATTCAGTACAAGCGAACTAAACTAAAAAGATAAGAAAAGCGGTAAACACTTGGGTTGCCTCGAAAGCGGCTTGTTTAACGTCACTTAGCAGCGTGCTGTCTTACCTCACGGGGTTCATGAATGAAGGATGCCCTTTACCCATCACTTGGAAGCATGATGTGCAAAGTCTCTTGAGGGTAGAGGATGTATTATATCGGGCTTGGACCACCTAACATTAG